>NW_027617670.1:0-103588 GCF_964187855.1 Myxine glutinosa
ACACTAATACAAGTGCAAAGTGGTTTCCTGCACCAACACAGTGCGAAAAGTGGTTTTTCAACACTATCACAAGTGCAAAAAGTGGTTTTTCCACACTAATACAAGTGCAAAAAGTGGTTTCCTGCACCAACACAAGTGCGAAAAGTGGTTTTTCAACACTAACACAAGTGCGAAAAGTGGTTTTTCAACACTAAAACAAGTGCGAAAAGTGTTTTTTCCACACTAATACAAGTGCAAAAGTGGTTTCCTGCACCAACACAAGTGCGAAAAGTGGTTTTTCAACACTAACACAAGTGCGAAAAGTGGTTTTTCAAACACTAACACAAGTGCGAAAAGTGGTTTTTCCACACTAATACAAGTGCAAAAGTGGTTTCCTGCACCAACACAAGGGCGAAAGGTGGTTTTTCAACACTAACACAAGTGCGAAAAGTGGTTTTTCAACACTAACACAAGTGCGAAAAGTGTTTTTCCACACTAATACAAGTGCAAAAGTGGTTTCCTGCACCAACACAAGTGCGAAAAGTGGTTTTTCAACACTAACACAAGTGCGAAAAGTGGTTTTTCAACACTAACACAAGTGCGAAAAGTGGTTTTTCGACACTAGCACAAGGGCAAAAGTGGTTTCCTGCACCAACACAAGTGCGAAAAGTGGTTTTTCAACACTAACACAAGTGCGAAAAGTGGTTTTTCAACACTAACACAAGTGCGAAAAGTGGTTTTTTCAACACTAACACAAGTGCGAAAAGTGGTTTTTCCACACTAATACAAGTGCAAAAGTGGTTTCCTGCACCAACACAAGTGCGAAAAGTGTTTTTTCAACACTAGCACAAGTGCGAAAAGTGGTTTTTCAACACTATCACAAGTGCAAAATGTGGTTTTTCCACACTAATACAAGTGCAAAAGTGGTTTCCTGCACCAACACAAGTGCGAAAAGTGGTTTTTCAACACTAACACAAGTGCGAAAAGTGGTTTTTCAACACTAACACAAGTGCGAAAAGTGGTTTTTCAACACTAACACAAGTGCGAAAAGTGGTTTTTCAACACTAACACAAGTGCGAAAAGTGGTTTTTCACACTAATACAAGTGCAAAAGTGGTTTCCTGCACCAACACAAGTGCGAAAGGTGGTTTTTCAACACTAACACAAATGCGAAAAGTGGTTTTTCAACACTAACACAAGTGCGAAAAGTGTTTTTTTCCACACTAATACAAGTGCAAAAGTGGTTTCCTGCACAACACAAGTGCGAAAAGTGGTTTTTCAACACTAACACAAGTGCGAAAAGTGGTTTTTCAACACTAACACAAGTGCGAAAAGTGGTTTTTCGACACTAGTACAAGTGCAAAAGTGGTTTCCTGCACCAACACAAGTGCGAAAAGTGGTTTTTCAACACTAACACAAGTGCGAAAAGTGGTTTTTCAACACTTAACACAAGTGCGAAAAGTGGTTTTTCAACACTAACACAAGTGCGAAAAGTGGTTTTTTCCACACTAATACAAGTGCAAAAGTGGTTTCCTGCACCAACACAAGTGCGAAAGTGTTTTTTCAACACTAGCACAAGTGCAAAAAGTGTTTTTTCAACACTATCACAAGTGCAAAATGTGGTTTTTCCACACTAATACAAGTGCAAAAGTGGTTTCCTGCACCAACACAAGTGCGAAAAGTGGTTTTTCAACACTAACACAAGTGCGAAAAGTGGTTTTTCAACACTAACACAAGTGCGAAAAGTGTTTTTTTCCACACTAATACAAGTGCGAAAAGTGGTTTTTCAACACTATCACAAGTGCAAAATGTGGTTTTTCCACACTAATACAAGTGCAAAAGTGGTTTCCTGCACCAACACAAGTGCGAAAAGTGGTTTTTCAACAATAACACAAGTGCGAAAAGTGGTTTCCTGCACCAACACAAGTGCGAAAAGTGGTTTTTCAACACTAACACAAGTGCGAAAAGTGGTTTTTCAACACTAACACAAGTGCGAAAAGTGGTTTTTCCACACTAATACAAGTGCAAAAGTGGTTTCCTGCACCAACACAAGTGCGAAAAGTGGTTTTTCAACACTAACACAAGTGCGAAAAGTGGTTTTTCAACACTAACACAAGTGCGAAAAGTGTTTTTTCCACACTAATACAAGTGCAAAAGTGGTTTCCTGCACCAACACAAGTGCGAAAAGTGGTTTTTCAACACAAACACAAGTGCGAAAAGTGGTTTTCAACACTATCACAAGTGCAAAAAGTGTTTTTTCCACACTAATACAAGTGCAAAAGTGGTTTCCTGCACCAACACAAGTGCGAAAAGTGGTTTTTCAACACTAACACAAGTGCAAAAAGTGTTTTTTCCACACTAATGCAAGTGCAAAAGTGGTTTCCTGCACCAACACAAGTGCGAAAAGTGGTTTTTCAACATAAACACAAGTGCGAAAAGTGGTTTTTCAACACTAACACAAGAACGAAAAGTGGTTTTTCAACACTAACACATGTGCGAAAAGTGGTTTTTCCACACTAATACAAGTGCAAAAGTGGTTTCCTGCACCAACACAAGTGCGAAAAGTGGTTTTTCAACACAAACACAAGTGCGAAAAGTGGTTTTTCAACACTAACACAAGTGCGAAAAGTGGTTTTTCAACACGAACACAAGTGCGAAAAGTGGTTTTTCAACACTAACACAAGTGCGAAAAGTGTTTTTTTCCACACTAATACAAGTGCAAAAGTGGTTTCCTGCACCAACACAAGTGCGAAAAGTGGTTTTTCAACACTAACACAAGTTGCGAAAAGTGGTTTTTCAACACTAACACAAGTGCGAAAAGTGTTTTTTCCACACCAATACAAGTGCAAAAGTGGTTTCCTGCACCAACACAAGTGCGAAAAGTGGTTTTTCAACACAAACACAAGTGCGAAAAGTGGTTTTCAACACTATCACAAGTGCAAAAAGTGTTTTTTCCACACTAATACAAGTGCAAAAGTGGTTTCCTGCACCAACACAAGTGCGAAAAGTGGTTTTTCAACACTAACACAAGTGCAAAAAGTGTTTTTTCCACACTAATGCAAGTGCAAAAGTGGTTTCCTGCACCAACACAAGTGCGAAAAGTGGTTTTTCAACATAAACACAAGTGCGAAAAGTGGTTTTTCAACACTAACACAAGAACGAAAAAGTGGTTTTTCAACACTAACACAAGTGCGAAAAGTGGTTTTTCCACACTAATACAAGTGCAAAAGTGGTTTCCTGCACCAACACAAGTGCGAAAAGTGGTTTTTCAACACAAACACAAGTGCGAAAAGTGGTTTTTCAACACTAACACAAGTGCGAAAAGTGGTTTTTCAACACGAACACAAGTGCGAAAAGTGGTTTTTCAACACTAACACAAGTGCGAAAAGTGGTTTTTCCACACTAATACAAGTGCAAAAGTGGTTTCCTGCACCAACACAAGTGCGAAAAGTGGTTTTTCAACACTATCACAAGTGCAAAAAGTGGTTTTTCCACACTAATACAAGTGCAAAAGTGGTTTCCTGCACCAACACAAGTGCGAAAAGTGGTTTTTCAACACTAACACAAGTGCGAAAAGTGGTTTTTCAACACTAAAACAAGTGCGAAAAGTGTTTTTTCCACACTAATACAAGTGCAAAAGTGGTTTCCTGCACCAACACAAGTGCGAAAAGTGGTTTTTCAACACTAACACAAGTGCGAAAGTGGTTTTTCAACACTAACACAAGTGCGAAAAGTGGTTTTTCCACACTAATACAAGTGCAAAAGTGGTTTCCTGCACCAACACAAGTGCGAAAGGTGGTTTTTCAACACTAACACAAGTGCGAAAAGTGGTTTTTCAACACTAACACAAGTGCGAAAAGTGTTTTTCCACACTAATACAAGTGCAAAAGTGGTTTCCTGCACCAACACAAGTGCGAAAAGTGGTTTTTCAACACTAACACAAGTGCGAAAAGTGGTTTTTCAACACTAACACAAGTGCGAAAAGTGGTTTTTCGACACTAGCACAAGTGCAAAAGTGGTTTCCTGCACCAACACAAGTGCGAAAAGTGGTTTTTCAACACTAACACAAGTGCGAAAAGTGGTTTTTCAACACTAACACAAGTGCGAAAAGTGGTTTTTCAACACTAACACAAGTGCGAAAAAGTGGTTTTTCCACACTAATACAAGTGCAAAAGTGGTTTCCTGCACCAACCCAAGTGCGAAAAGTGTTTTTTCAACACTAGCACAAGTGCGAAAAGTGGTTTTTCAACACTATCACAAGTGCAAAATTTGGTTTTTCCACACTAATACAAGTGCAAAAGTGGTTTCCTGCACCAACACAAGTGCGAAAAGTGGTTTTTCAACACTAACACAAGTGCGAAAAGTGGTTTTTTCAACACTAACACAAGTGCGAAAAGTGTTTTTTCCACACTAATACAAGTGCGAAAAGTGGTTTTTCAACACTATCACAAGTGAAAAATGTGGTTTTTCCACACTAATACAAGTGCAAAAGTGGTTTTCTGCACCAACACAAGTGCGAAAAGTGGTTTTTCAACACTAACACAAGTGCGAAAAGTGGTTTCCTGCACCAACACAAGTGCGAAAAGTGGTTTTTCAACACTAACACAAGTGCGAAAAGTGGTTTTTCAACACTAACACAAGTGCGAAAAGTGGTTTTTCCACACTAATACAAGTGCAAAAGTGGTTTCCTGCACCAACACAAGTGTGAAAAGTGGTTTTTCAACACTAACACAAGTGCGAAAAGTGGTTTTTCAACACTAACACAAGTGCGAAAAGTGTTTTTTCCACACTAATACAAGTGCAAAAGTGGTTTCCTGCACCAACACAAGTGCGAAAAGTGGTTTTTCAACACAAACACAAGTGCGAAAAGTGGTTTTCAACACTATCACAAGTGCAAAAAGTGTTTTTTCACACTAATACAAGTGCAAAAGTGGTTTCCTGCACCAACACAAGTGCGAAAAGTGGTTTTTCAACACTAACACAAGTGCAAAAAGTGTTTTTTCCACACTAATGCAAGTGCAAAAGTGGTTTCCTGCACCAACACAAGTGCGAAAAGTGGTTTTTCAACATAAACACAAGTGCGAAAAGTGGTTTTTCAACACTAACACAAGTACGAAAAGTGGTTTTTCAACACTAACACAAGTGCGAAAAGTGGTTTTTCCACACTAATACAAGTGCAAAAGTGGTTTCCTGCACAACACAAGTGCGAAAAGTGTTTTTCAACACAAACACAAGTGCGAAAAGTGGTTTTTGCAACACTAACACAAGTGCGAAAAGTGGTTTTTCAACACGAACACAAGTGCGAAAAGTGGTTTTTCAACACTAACACAAGTGCGAAAAGTGGTTTTTCCACACTAATACAAGTGCAAAAGTGGTTTCCTGCACCAACACAAGTGCGAAAAGTGGTTTTTCAACACGAACACAAGTGCGAAAAGTGGTTTTTCAACACTATCACAACTGCAAAAAGTGGTTATTCCACACTAATACAAGTGCAAAAGTGGTTTCCTGCACCAACACAAGTGCGAAAAGTGGTTTTTCAACACTAACACAAGTGCGTTAAGTGGTTTTTCAACACTAAAACAAGTGCGAAAAGTGTTTTTTCCACACTAATACAAGTGCAAAAGTGGTTTCCTGCACCAACACAAGTGCGAAAAGTGGTTTTTCAACACTAACACAAGTGCGAAAAGTGGTTTTTCAACACTAACACAAGTGCGAAAAGTGGTTTTTCCACACTAATACAAGTGCAAAAGTGGTTTCCTGCACCAACACAAGTGCGAAAGGTGGTTTTTCAACACTAACACAAGTGCGAAAAGTGGTTTTTCAACACTAACACAAGTGCGAAAAGTGTTTTTTCCACACTAATACAAGTGCAAAAGTGGTTTCCTGCACCAACACAAGTGCGAAAAGTGGTTTTTCAACACTAACACAAGTGCAAAAAGTTGTTTTTCAACACTAACACAAGTGCGAAAAGTGTTTTTTCCACACTAATACAAGTGCGAAAAGTGGTTTTTCAACACTAACACAAGTGCGAAAAGTGGTTTTTCAACACTAACACAAGTGCGAAAAGTGCTTTTTCAACACTAATACAAGTGCAAAAGTGGTTTCCTGCACCAACACAAGTGCGAAAAGTGGTTTTTTCAACACTAACACAAGTGCGAAAAGTGGTTTTTCAACACTAACACAAGTGCGAAAAGTGTTTTTTCCACACTAATACAAGTGCAAAAGTGGTTTCCTGCACCAACACAAGTGCGAAAAGTGGTTTTTCAACACTAACACAAGTGCGAAAAGTGGTTTTTCAACACTAACACAAGTGCGAAAAGTGGTTTTTCCACACTAATACAAGTGCAAAAGTGGTTTCCTGCACCAACACAAGTGCGAAAAGTGGTTTTTCAACACTAACACAATTGCGAAAAGTGGTTTTTCAACACTAACACAAGTGCGAAAAGCGTTTTTTCCACACTAATACAAGTGCAAAAGTGGTTTCCTGCACCAACACAAGTGCAAAAAGTGGTTTTTCAACACAAACACAAGTGCGAAAAGTGGTTTTCAACACTATCACAAGTGCAAAAAGTGTTTTTTCCACACTAATACAAGTGCAAAAGTGGTTTCCTGCACCAACACAAGTGCGAAAAGTGGTTTTTCAACACTAACACAAGTGCAAAAAGTGTTTTTTCCACACTAATGCAAGTGCAAAAGTGGTTTCCTGCACCAACACAAGTGCGAAAAGTGGTTTTTCAACACTAACACAAGTGCGAAAAGTGGTTTTTCAACACTAACACAAGTGCGAAAAGTGTTTTTCCACACTAATACAAGTGCAAAAGTGGTTTCCTGCACCAACACAAGTGCGAAAAGTGGTTTTTCAACACAAACACAAGTGCGAAAAGTGGTTTTTCAACACTAACACAAGTGCGAAAAGTGGTTTTTCAACACGAACACAAGTGCGAAAAGTGGTTTTTCAACACTAACACAAGTGCGAAAAGTGGTTTTTCCACACTAATACAAGTGCAAAAGTGGTTTCCTGCACCAACACAAGTGCGAAAAGTGGTTTTTCAACACTAACACAAGTGCGAAAAGTGGTTTTTCAACACTATCACAAGTGCAAAAAGTGGTTTTTCCACACTAATACAAGTGCAAAAGTGGTTTCCTGCACCAACACAAGTGCGAAAAGTGGTTTTTCAACACTAACACAAGTGCGAAAAGTGGTTTTTCAACACTAAAACAAGTGCGAAAAGTGTTTTTTCCACACTAATACAAGTGCAAAAGTGGTTTCCTGCACCAACACAAGTGCGAAAAGTGGTTTTTCAACACTAACACAAGTGCGAAAAGTGGTTTTTCAACACTAACACAAGTGCGAAAAGTGGTTTTTCCACACTAATACAAGTGCAAAAGTGGTTTCCTGCACAAACACAAGTGCGAAAGGTGGTTTTTCAACACTAACACAAGTGCGAAAAGTGGTTTTTCAACACTAACACAAGTGCGAAAAGTGTTTTTTTCCACACTAATACAAGTGCAAAAGTGGTTTCCTGCACCAACACAAGTGCGAAAAGTGGTTTTTCAACACTAACACAATGCAAAAAGTGGTTTTTCAACACTAACACAAGTGCGAAAAGTGTTTTTTCCACACTAATACAAGTGCGAAAAGTGGTTTTTCAACACTAACACAAGTGCGAAAAGTGGTTTTTCAACACTAACACAAGTGCGAAAAGTGGTTTTTCAACACTAATACAAGTGAAAAAGTGGTTTCCTGCACCAACACAAGTGCGAAAAGTGGTTTTTCAACACTAACACAAGTGCGAAAAGTGGTTTTTCAACACTAACACAAGTGCGAAAAGTGTTTTTTCCACACTAATACAAGTGCAAAAGTGGTTTCCTGCACCAACACAAGTGCGAAAAGTGGGTTTTCAACACTAACACAAGTGCGAAAAGTGGTTTTTCAACACTAACACAAGTGCGAAAAGTGGTTTTTCCACACTAATACAAGTGCAAAAGTGGTTTCCTGCACCAACACAAGTGCGAAAAGTGGTTTTTCAACACTAACACAAGTGCGAAAAGTGGTTTTTCAACACTAACACAAGTGCGAAATGTGTTTTTTCCACACTAATACAAGTGCAAAAGTGGTTTCCTGCACCAACACAAGTGCGAAAAGTGGTTTTTCAACACAAACACAAGTGCGAAAAGTGGTTTTCAACACTATCACAAGTGCAAAAAGTGTTTTTTCCACACTAATACAAGTGCAAAAGTGGTTTCCTGCACCAACACAAGTGCGAAAAGTGGTTTTTCAACACTAACACAAGTGCAAAAAGTTGTTTTTCAACACTAACACAAGTTGCGAAAAGTGTTTTTTCCACACTAATACAAGTGCGAAAAGTGGTTTTTCAACACTAACACAAGTGCGAAAAGTGGTTTTTCAACACTAACACAAGTGCGAAAAGTGCTTTTTCAACACTAATACAAGTGCAAAAGTGATTTCCTGCACCAACACAAGTGCGAAAAGTGGTTTTTCAACACTAACACAAGTGCGAAAAGTGGTTTTTCAACACTAACACAAGTGCGAAAAGTGTTTTTTCCACACTAATACAAGTGCAAAAGTGGTTTCCTGCACCAACACAAGTGCGAAAAAGTGGTTTTTCAACACTAACACAAGTGCGAAAAGTGGTTTTTCAACACTAACACAAGTGCGAAAAGTGGTTTTTCCACACTAATACAAGTGCAAAAGTGGTTTCCTGCACCAACACAAGTGCGAAAAGTGGTTTTTTCAACACTAACACAATTGCGAAAAGTGGTTTTTCAACACTAACACAAGTGCGAAAAGTGTTTTTTCCACACTAATACAAGTGCAAAAGTGGTTTCCTGCACCAACACAAGTGCAAAAAGTGGTTTTTCAACACAAACACAAGTGCGAAAAGTGGTTTTCAACACTATCACAAGTGCAAAAAGTGTTTTTTCCACACTAATACAAGTGCAAAAGTGGTTTCCTGCACCAACACAAGTGCGAAAAGTGGTTTTTCAACACTAACACAAGTGCAAAAAGTGTTTTTTCCACACTAATGCAAGTGCAAAAGTGGTTTCCTGCACCAACACAAGTGCGAAAAGTGGTTTTTCAACACTAACACAAGTGCGAAAAGTGGTTTTTCAACACTAACACAAGTGCGAAAAGTGTTTTTTCCACACTAATACAAGTGCAAAAGTGGTTTCCTGCACCAACACAAGTGCGAAAAGTGGTTTTTCAACACAAACACAAGTGCGAAAAGTGGTTTTTCAACACTAACACAAGTGCGAAAAGTGGTTTTTCAACACGAACACAAGTGCGAAAAGTGGTTTTTCAACACTAACACAAGTGCGAAAAGTGGTTTTTCCACACTAATACAAGTGCAAAAGTGGTTTCCTGCACCAACACAAGTGCGAAAAGTGGTTTTTCAACACTAACACAAGTGCGAAAAGTGGTTTTTCAACACTATCTCAAGTGCAAAAAGTGGTTTTTCCACACTAATACAAGTGCAAAAGTGGTTTCCTGCACCAACACAAGTGCGAAAAGTGGTTTTTCAACACTAACACAAGTGCGAAAAGTGGTTTTTCAACACTAAAACAAGTGCGAAAAGTGTTTTTTCCACACTAATACAAGTGCAAAAGTGGTTTCCTGCACCAACACAAGTGCGAAAAGTGGTTTTTCAACACTAACACAAGTGCGAAAAGTGGTTTTTCAACACTAACACAAGTGCGAAAAGTGGTTTTTCCACACTAATACAAGTGCAAAAGTGGTTTCCTGCACCAACACAAGTGCGAAAGGAGGTTTTTCAACACTAACACAAGTGCGAAAAGTGGTTTTTCAACACTAACACAAGTGCGAAAAGTGTTTTTTCCACACTAATACAAGTGCAAAAGTGGTTTCCTGCACCAACACAAGTGCGAAAAGTGGTTTTTTCAACACTAACACAAATGCAAAAAGTGGTTTTCAACACTAACACAAGTGCGAAAAGTGTTTTTTTCCACACTAATACAAGTGCGAAAAGTGGTTTTTCAACACTAACACAAGTGCGAAAAGTGGTTTTTCAACACTAACACAAGTGCGAAAAGTGGTTTTTCAACACTAATACAAGTGAAAAAGTGGTTTCCTGCACCAACACAAGTGCGAAAAGTGGTTTTTCAACACTAACACAAGTGCGAAAAGTGGTTTTTCAACACTAACACAAGTGCGAAAAGTGTTTTTTCCACACTAATACAAGTGCAAAAGTGGTTTCCTGCACCAACACAAGTGCGAAAAGTGGTTTTTCAACACTAACACAAGTGCGAAAAGTGGTTTTTCAACACTAACACAAGTGCGAAAAGTGGTTTTTCCACACTAATACAAGTGCAAAAGTGGTTTCCTGCACCAACACAAGTGCGAAAAGTGGTTTTTCAACACTAACACAAGTGCGAAAAGTGGTTTTTCAACACTAACACAAGTGCGAAAAGTGTTTTTTCCACACTAATACAAGTGCAAAAGTGGTTTCCTGCACCAACACAAGTGCGAAAAGTGGTTTTTCAACACAAACACAAGTGCGAAAAGTGGTTTTCAACACTATCACAAGTGCAAAAAGTGTTTTTTCCACACTAATACAAGTGCAAAAGTGGTTTCCTGCACCAACACAAGTGCGAAAAGTGGTTTTTCAACACTAACACAAGTGCAAAAAGTGTTTTTTCCACACTAATGCAAGTGCAAAAGTGGTTTCCTGCACCAACACAAGTGCGAAAAGTGGTTTTTCAACACTAACACAAGTGCGAAAAGTGGTTTTTCAACACTAACACAAGTGCGAAAAGCGTTTTTTCCACACTAATACAAGTGCAAAAGTGGTTTCCTGCACCAACACAAGTGCGAAAAGTGGTTTTTCAACACAAACACAAGTGCGAAAAGTGGTTTTTCAACACTAACACAAGTGCGAAAAGTGGTTTTTCAACACGAACACAAGTGCGAAAAGTGGTTTTTCAACACTAACACAAGTGCGAAAAGTGGTTTTTCCACACTAATACAAGTGCAAAAGTGGTTTCCTGCACCAACACAAGTGCGAAAAGTGGTTTTTCAACACTAACACAAGTGCGAAAAGTGGTTTTTCAACACTATCACAAGTGCAAAAAGTGGTTTTTCCACACTAATACAAGTGCAAAAGTGGTTTCCTGCACCAACACAAGTGCGAAAAGTGGTTTTTCAACACTAACACAAGTGCGAAAAGTGGTTTTTCAACACTAAAACAAGTGCGAAAAGTGTTTTTTCCACACTAATACAAGTGCAAAAGTGGTTTCCTGCACCAACACAAGTGCGAAAAGTGGTTTTTCAACACTAACACAAGTGCGAAAAGTGGTTTTTCAACACTAACACAAGTGCGAAAAGTGGTTTTTCCACACTAATACAAGTGCAAAAGTGGTTTCCTGCACCAACACAAGTGCGAAAGGTGGTTTTTCAACACTAACACAAGTGCGAAAAGTGGTTTTTCAACACTAACACAAGTGCGAAAAGTGTTTTTTCCACACTAATACAAGTGCAAAAGTGGTTTCCTGCACCAACACAAGTGCGAAAAGTGGTTTTTCAACACTAACACAAATGCAAAAAGTGGTTTTTCAACACTAACACAAGTGCGAAAAGTGTTTTTACCACACTAATACAAGTGCGAAAAGTGGTTTTTCAACACTAACACAAGTGCGAAAAGTGGTTTTTCAACACTAACACAAGTGCGAAAAGTGGTTTTTCAACACTAATACAAGTGAAAAAGTGGTTTCCTGCACCAACACAAGTGCGAAAAGTGGTTTTTCAACACTAACACAAGTGCGAAAAGTGGTTTTTCAACACTAACACAAGTGCGAAAAGTGTTTTTTCCACACTAATACAAGTGCAAAAGTGGTTTCCTGCACCAACACAAGTGCGAAAAGTGGTTTTTCAACACTAACACAAGTGCGAAAAGTGGTTTTTCAACACTAACACAAGTGCGAAAAGTGGTTTTTCCACACTAATACAAGTGCAAAAGTGGTTTCCTGCACCAACACAAGTGCGAAAAGTGGTTTTTCAACACTAACACAAGTGCGAAAAGTGGTTTTTCAACACTAACACAAGTGCGAAAAGTGTTTTTTCCACACTAATACAAGTGCAAAAGTGGTTTCCTGCACCAACACAAGTGCGAAAAGTGGTTTTTCAACACAAACACAAGTGCGAAAAGTGGTTTTCAACACTATCACAAGTGCAAAAAGTGTTTTTTCCACACTAATACAAGTGCAAAAGTGGTTTCCTGCACCAACACAAGTGCGAAAAGTGGTTTTTCAACACTAACACAAGTGCAAAAAGTGTTTTTTCCACACTAATGCAAGTGCAAAAGTGGTTTCCTGCACCAACACAAGTGCGAAAAGTGGTTTTTCAACATAAACACAAGTGCGAAAAGTGGTTTTTCAACACTAACACAAGTACGAAAAGTGGTTTTTCAACACTAACACAAGTGCGAAAAGTGGTTTTTCCACACTAATACAAGTGCAAAAGTGGTTTCCTGCACCAACACAAGTGCAAAAAGTGGTTTTTCAACACAAACACAAGTGCGAAAAGTGGTTTTTCAACACTAACACAAGTGCGAAAAGTGGTTTTTCAACACGAACACAAGTGCGAAAAGTGGTTTTTCAACACTAACACAAGTGCGAAAAGTGGTTTTTCCACACTAATACAAGTGCAAAAGTGGTTTCCTGCACCAACACAAGTGCGAAAAGTGGTTTTTCAACACTAACACAAGTGCGAAAAGTGGTTTTTCAACACTATCACAAGTGCAAAAAGTGGTTTTTCCACACTAATACAAGTGCAAAAGTGGTTTCCTGCACCAACACAAGTGCGAAAAGTGGTTTTTCAACACTAACACAAGTGCAAAAAGTGGTTTTTCAACACTAAAACAAGTGCGAAAAGTGTTTTTTCCACACTAATACAAGTGCAAAAGTGGTTTCCTGCACCAACACAAGTGCGAAAAGTGGTTTTTCAACACTAACACAAGTGCGAAAAGTGGTTTTTCAACACTAACACAAGTGCGAAAAGTGGTTTTTCCACACTAATACAAGTGCAAAAGTGGTTTCCTGCACCAACACAAGTGCGAAAGGTGGTTTTTCAACACTAACACAAGTGCGAAAAGTGGTTTTTCAACACTAACACAAGTGCAAAAAGTGTTTTTTCCACACTAATACAAGTGCAAAAGTGGTTTCCTGCACCAACACAAGTGCGAAAAGTGGTTTTTCAACACTAACACAAGTGCAAAAAGTGGTTTTTCAACACTAACACAAGTGCGAAAAGTGTTTTTTCCACACTAATACAAGTGCAAAAGTGGTTTCCTGCACCAACACAAGTGCGAAAAGTGGTTTTTCAGCACTAACACAAGTGGGAAAAGTGGTTTTTCAACACTAACACAACTGCGAAAAGTGGTATTTCAACACTAACACATGTGCGAAAAGTGGTTTTTCCACACTAATACAAGTGCAAAAGTGGTTTCCTGCACCAACACAAGTGCGAAAAGTGGTATTTCAACACTAACACAAGTGCGAAAAGTGGTTTTTCAACACTATCACAAGTGCAAAAAGTGTTTTTTCCACAATAATACAAGTGCAAAAGTGGTTTCCTGCACCAACACAAGTGCAAAAAGTGGTTTTTCAACACTAACACAAGTGCGAAAAGTGGTTTTTCAACACTAACACAAGTGCGAAAAGTGGTTTTTCAACACTATCACAAGTGCAAAAAGTGTTTTTTCCACACTAATACAAGTGCAAAAGTGGTTTCCTGCACCAACACAAGTGCGAAAAGTGGTTTTTCAACACTAACACAAGTGCGAAAAGTGGTTTTTCAACACTAACACAAGTGCGAAAAGTGGTTTTTCAACACTAACGCAAGTGCGAAAAGTGGTTTTTTCACACTAATACAAGTGCAAAAGTGGTTTCCTGCACCAACACAAATGCGAAAAGTGGTTTTTCAACACAAACACAAGTGCGAAAAGTGGTTTTCAACACTATCACAAGTGCAAAAAGTGTTTTTTCCACACTAATACAAGTGCAAAAGTGGTTTCCTGCACCAACACAAGTGCGAAAAGTGGTTTTTCAACACTAACACAAGTGCAAAAAGTGTTTTTTCCACACTAATGCAAGTGCAAAAGTGGTTTCCTGCACCAACACAAGTGCGAAAAGTGGTTTTTCAACATAAACACAAGTGCGAAAAGTGGTTTTTCAACACTAACACAAGTACGAAAAGTGGTTTTTCAACACTAACACAAGTGCGAAAAGTGGTTTTTCCACACTAATACAAGTGCAAAAGTGGTTTCCTGCACCAACACAAGTGCAAAAAGTGGTTTTTCAACACAAACACAAGTGCGAAAAGTGGTTTTTCAACACAAACACAAGTGCGAAAAGTGGTTTTTCAACACGAACACAAGTGCGAAAAGTGGTTTTTCAACACTAACACAAGTGCGAAAAGTGGTTTTTCCACACTAATACAAGTGCAAAAGTGGTTTCCTGCACCAACACAAGTGCGAAAAGTGGTTTTTCAACACTAACACAAGTGCGAAAAGTGGTTTTTCAACACTATCACAAGTGCAAAAAGTGGTTTTTCCACACTAATACAAGTGCAAAAGTGGTTTCCTGCACCAACACAAGTGCGAAAAGTGGTTTTTCAACACTAACACAAGTGCAAAAAGTGGTTTTTCAACACTAAAACAAGTGCGAAAAGTGTTTTTTCCACACTAATACAAGTGCAAAAGTGGTTTCCTGCACCAACACAAGTGCGAAAAGTGGTTTTTCAACACTAACACAAGTGCGAAAAGTGGTTTCCTGCACCAACACAAGTGCGAAAGGTGGTTTCCTGCACCAACACAAGTGCGAAAAGTGGTTTTTCAGCACTAACACAAGTGGGAAAAGTGGTTTTTCAACACTAACACAACTGCGAAAAGTGGTATTTCAACACTAACACATGTGCGAAAAGTGGTTTTTCCACACTAATACAAGTGCAAAAGTGGTTTCCTGCACCAACACAAGTGCGAAAAGTGGTATTTCAACACTAACACAAGTGCGAAAAGTGGTTTTTCAACACTATCACAAGTGCAAAAAGTGTTTTTTCCACAATAATACAAGTGCAAAAGTGGTTTCCTGCACCAACACAAGTGCAAAAAGTGGTTTTTCAACACTAACACAAGTGCGAAAAGTGGTTTTTCAACACTAACACAAGTGCGAAAAGTGGTTTTTCAACACTATCACAAGTGCAAAAAGTGTTTTTTCCACACTAATACAAGTGCAAAAGTGGTTTCCTGCACCAACACAAGTGCGAAAAGTGGTTTTTCAACACTAACACAAGTGCGAAAAGTGGTTTTTCAACACTAACACAAGTGCGAAAAGTGGTTTTTCAACACTAACGCAAGTGCGAAAAGTGGTTTTTTCACACTAATACAAGTGCAAAAGTGGTTTCCTGCACCAACACAAGTGCGAAAAGTGGTTTTTCAACACTAACACATGTGCGAAAAGTGGTTTTTCAACACTAACACAAGTGCAAAAGTGGTTTCCTGCACCAACACAAGTGCGAAAAGTGGTTTTTCAACACTAACGCAAGTGCGAAAAGTGGTTTTTCAACACTAACACAAGTGCGAAAAGTGTTTTTTCCCCACTAATACAAGTGCAAAAGTGGTTTCCTGCACCAACACAAGTGCGAAAAGTGGTTTTTCAACATTAACACAAGTGCGAAAAGTGGTTTTTCAACACTAACACAAGTGCGAAAAGTGTTTTTTCCACACTAATACAAGTGCAAAAGTGGTTTCCTGCACCAACACAAGTGCGAAAAGTGGTTTTTCAACACTAACACAAGTGCGAAAAGTGGTTTTTCAACACTAACACAAGTGCCAAAAGTGGTTTTTCAACACTAACACAAGTGCGAAAAGTGGTTTTTCCACACTAATACAAGTGCAAAAGTGGTTTCCTGCACCAACACAAGTGCGAAAAGTGGTTTTTCAACACAAACACAAGTGCGAAAAGTGGTTTTCAACACTATTACAAGTGCAAAAAGTGTTTTTTCCACACTAATACAAGTGCAAAAGTGGTTTCCTGCACCAACACAATTGCGAAAAGTGGTTTTTCAACACTAACACAAGTGCGAAAAGTGGTTTTTCAACACTAACACAAGTGCGAAAAGTGGTTTTTCAACAGGAACACAAGTGCAAAAAGTGGTTTTTCAACACTAACACAAGTGCAAAATGTGGTTTTTCCACACTAATACAAGTGCAAAAGTGGTTTCCTGCACCAACACAAGTGCGAAAAGTGGTTTTTCAACACTAACACAAGTGCGAAAAGTGGTTTTTCAACACTAACGCAAGTGCGAAAAGTGTTTTTTCCACACTAATACAAGTGCAAAAGTGGTTTCCTGCACCAACACAAGTGCGAAAAGTGGTTTTTCAACACTAACACAAGTGCGAAAAGTGGTTTTTCAACACTAACACAAGTGCGAAAAGTGGTTTTTCCACACTAATACAAGTGCAAAAGTGGTTTCCTGCACCAACACAAGTGCGAAAAGTGGTTTTTCAACACTAACACAAGTGCGAAAAGTGGTTTTTCAACACTAACACAAGTGCGAAAAGTGTTTTTTCCACACTAATATAAGTGCAAAAGTGGTTTCCTGCACCAACACAAGTGCGAAAAGTGGTTTTTCAACACTAACACAAGTGCAAAAAGTGTTTTTTCCACACTAATGCAAGTGCAAAAGTGGTTTCCTGCACCAACACAAGTGCGAAAAGTGGTTTTTCAACATAAACACAAGTGCGAAAAGTGTTTTCCTGCACCAACACAAGTGCAAAAAGTGGTTTTTCAACACAAACACAAGTGCGAAAAGTGGTTTTTCAACACTAACACAAGTGCGAAAAGTGGTTTTTCAACACGAACACAAGTGCGAAAAGTGGTTTTTCAACACTAACACAAGTGCGAAAAGTGGTTTTTCCACACTAATACAAGTGCAAAAGTGGTTTCCTGCACCAACACAAGTGCGAAAAGTGGTTTTTCAACACTAACACAAGTGCGAAAAGTGGTTTTTCAACACCAACACAAGTGCGAAAAGTGTTTTTTCCACACTAATACAAGTGCAAAAGTGGTTTCCTGCACCAACACAAGTGCGAAAAGTGGTTTTTCAACACTATCACAAGTGCAAAATGTGGTTTTTCCACACTAATACAAGTGCAAAAGTGGTTTCCTGCACCAACACAAGTGCGAAAAGTGGTTTTTCAACACTAACACAAGTGCGAAAAGTGGTTTTTCAACACCAACACAAGTGCGAAAAGTGTTTTTTCCACACTAATACAAGTGCAAAAGTGGTTTCCTGCACCAACACAAGTGCGAAAAGTGGTTTTTCAACACTAACACAAGTGCGAAAAGTGTTTTTTCAACACTAACACAAGTGCGAAAAGTGGTTTTTCCACACTAATACAAGTGCAAAAGTGGTTTCCTGCACCAACACAAGTGCGAAAAGTGGTTTTTCAACACTAACACAAGTGCGAAAAGTGGTTTTTCAACACTAACACAAGTGCAAAAAGTGTTTTTTCCACACTAATACAAGTGCGAAAAGTGTTTTTTCCACACTAATACAAGTGCGAAAAGTGGTTTTTCAACACTATCACAAGTGCAAAATGTGGTTTTTCCACACTAATACAAGTGCAAAAGTGGTTTCCTGCACCAATACAAGTGCGAAAAGTGGTTTTTCAACACTAACACAAGTGCGAAAAGTGGTTTCCTGCACCAACACAAGTGCGAAAAGTGGTTTTTCAACACTAACACAAGTGCGAAAAGTGGTTTTTCAACACTAACACAAGTGCGAAAAGTGGTTTTTCCACACTAATACAAGTGCAAAAGTGGTTTCCTGCACCAACACAAGTGCGAAAAGTGGTTTTTCAACACTAACACAAGTGCGAAAAGTGGTTTTTCAACACTAACACAAGTGCGAAAAGTGTTTTTTCCACACTAATACAAGTGCAAAAGTGGTTTCCTGCACCAACACAAGTGCGAAAAGTGGTTTTTCAACACAAACACAAGTGCGAAAAGTGGTTTTCAACACTATCACAAGTGCAAAAAGTGTTTTTTCCACACTAATACAAGTGCAAAAGTGGTTTCCTGCACCAACACAAGTGCGAAAAGTGGTTTTTCAACACTAACACAAGTGCAAAAAGTGTTTTTTCCACACTAATGCAAGTGCAAAAGTGGTTTCCTGCACCAACACAAGTGCGAAAAGTGGTTTTTCAACATAAACACAAGTGCGAAAAGTGGTTTTTCAACACTAACACAAGTACGAAAAGTGGTTTTTCAACACTAACACAAGTGCGAAAAGTGGTTTTTCCACACTAATACAAGTACGAAAAGTGGTTTTTCAACACTAACACAAGTGCGAAAAGTGGTTTTTCCACACTAATACAAGTGCAAAAGTGGTTTCCTGCACCAACACAAGTGCGAAAAGTGGTTTTTCAACACAAACACAAGTGCGAAAAGTGGTTTATCAACACTAACACAAGTGCGAAAAGTGGTTTTTCAACACGAACACAAGTGCGAAAAGTGGTTTTTCAACACTAACACAAGTGCGAAAAGTGGTTTTTCCACACTAACACAAGTACGAAAAGTGGTTTTTCAACACTAACACAAGTGCGAAAAGTGGTTTTTCCACACTAATACAAGTGCAAAAGTGGTTTCCTGCACCAACACAAGTGCGAAAAGTGGTTTTTCAACACAAACACAAGTGCGAAAAGTGGTTTTTCAACACTAACACAAGTGCGAAAAGTGGTTTTTCAACACGAACACAAGTGCAAAAAGTGGTTTTTCAACACTAACACAAGTGCGAAAAGTGGTTTTTCCACACTAATACAAGTGCAAAAGTGGTTTCCTGCACCAACACAAGTGCGAAAAGTGTTTTTTCAACACTAGCACAATTGCGAAAAGTGGTTTTTCAACACTATCACAAGTGCAAAATGTGGTTTTTCCACACTAATACAAGTGCAAAAGTGGTTTCCTGCACCAACACAAGTGTGAAAAGTGGTTTTTCAACACTAACACAAGTGCGAAAAGTGGTTTTTCAACACCAACACAAGTGCGAAAAGTGTTTTTTCCACACTAATACAAGTGCAAAAGTGGTTTCCTGCACCAACACAAGTGCGAAAAGTGTTTTTTCCACACTAATACAAGTGCGAAAAGTGGTTTTTCAACACTATCACAAGTGCAAAATGTGGTTTTTCCACACTAACACAAGTGCGAAAAGTGGTTTCCTGCACCAACACAAGTGCGAAAAGTGGTTTTTCAACACTAACACAAGTGCGAAAAGTGGTTTTTCAACACTAACACAAGTGCGAAAAGTGGTTTTTCCACACTAATACAAGTGCAAAAGTGGTTTCCTGCACCAACACAAGTGCGAAAAGTGGTTTTTCAACACTAACACAAGTGCGAAAAGTGGTTTTTCAACACTAACACAAGTGCGAAAAGTGTTTTTTCCACACTAATACAAGTGCAAAAGTGGTTTCCTGCACCAACACAAGTGCGAAAAGTGGTTTTTCTACACAAACACAAGTGCGAAAAGTGGTTTTCAACACTATCACAAGTGCAAAAAGTGTTTTTTCCACACTAATACAAGTGCAAAAGTGGTTTCCTGCACCAACACAAGTGCGAAAAGTGGTTTTTCAACACTAACACAAGTGCAAAAAGTGTTTTTTCCACACTAATGCAAGTGCAAAAGTGGTTTCCTGCACCAACACAAGTGCGAAAAGTGGTTTTTCAACATAAACACAAGTGCGAAAAGTGGTTTTTCAACACTAACACAAGTACGAAAAGTGGTTTTTCAACACTAACACAAGTGCGAAAAGTGGTTTTTCCACACTAATACAAGTACGAAAAGTGGTTTTTCAACACTAACACAAGTGCGAAAAGTGGTTTTTCCACACTAAAACAAGTGCAAAAGTGGTTTCCTGCACCAACACAAGTGCGAAAAGTGGTTTTTCAACACAAACACAAGTGCGAAAAGTGGTTTATCAACACTAACACAAGTGCGAAAAGTGGTTTTTCAACACGAACACAAGTGCGAAAAGTGGTTTTTCAACACTAACACAAGTGCGAAAAGTGGTTTTTCCACACTAACACAAGTACGAAAAGTGGTTTTTCAACACTAACACAAGTGCGAAAAGTGGTTTTTCCACACTAATACAAGTGCAAAAGTGGTTTCCTGCACCAACACAAGTGCGAAAAGTGGTTTTTCAACACAAACACAAGGGCGAAAAGTGGTTTTTCAACACTAACACAAGTGCGAAAAGTGGTTTTTCAACACGAACACAAGTGCGAAAAGTGGTTTTTCAACACTAACACAAGTGCGAAAAGTGGTTTTTCCACACTAATACAAGTGCAAAAGTGGTTTCCTGCACCAACACAAGTGCGAAAAGTGTTTTTTCAACACTAGCACAATTGCGAAAAGTGGTTTTTCAACACTATCACAAGTGCAAAATGTGGTTTTTCCACACTAATACAAGTGCAAAAGTGGTTTCCTGCACCAACACAAGTGCGAAAAGTGGTTTTTCAACACTAACACAAGTGCGAAAAGTGGTTTTTCAACACCAACACAAGTGCGAAAAGTGTTTTTTCCACACTAATACAAGTGCAAAAGTGGTTTCCTGCACCAACACAAGTGCAAAAAGTGGTTTTTCAACACTAACACAAGTGCGAAAAGTGGTTTTTCAACACTAACACAAGTGCGAAAAGTGGTTTTTCAACACTATCACAAGTGCAAAAAGTGTTTTTTCCACACTAATACAAGTGCAAAAGTGGTTTCCTGCACCAACACAAGTGCGAAAAGTGGTTTTTCAACACTAACACAAGTGCGAAAAGTGGTTTTTCAACACTAACACAAGTGCGAAAAGTGGTTTTTCAACACTAACGCAAGTGCGAAAAGTCGTTTTTCACACTAATACAAGTGCAAAAGTGGTTTCCTGCACCAACACAAGTGCGAAAAGTGGTTTTTCAACACTAACACATGTGCGAAAAGTGGTTTTTCAACACTAACACAAGTGCAAAAGTGGTTTCCTGCACCAACACAAGTGCGAAAAGTGGTTTTTCAACACTAACGCAAGTGCGAAAAGTGGTTTTTCAACACTAACACAAGTGCGAAAAGTGTTTTTTCCCCACTAATACAAGTGCAAAAGTGGTTTCCTGCACCAACACAAGTGCGAAAAGTGGTTTTTCAACACTAACACAAGTGCGAAAAGTGGTTTTTCAACACTAACACAAGTGCGAAAAGTGTTTTTTCCACACTAATACAAGTGCAAAAGTGGTTTCCTGCACCAACACAAGTGCGAAAAGTGGTTTTTCAACACTAACACAAGTGCGAAAAGTGGTTTTTCAACACTAACACAAGTGCGAAAAGTGGTTTTTCAACACTAACGCAAGTGCGAAAAGTGGTTTTTTCACACTAATACAAGTGCAAAAGTGGTATCCTGCACCAACACAAGTGCGAAAAGTGGTTTTTCAACACTAACACATGTGCGAAAAGTGGTTTTTCAACACTAACACAAGTGCAAAAGTGGTTTCCTGCACCAACACAAGTGCGAAAAGTGGTTTTTCAACACTAACGCAAGTGCGAAAAGTGGTTTTTCAACACTAACACAAGTGCGAAAAGTGTTTTTTCCCCACTAATACAAGTGCAAAAGTGGTTTCCTGCACCAACACAAGTGCGAAAAGTGGTTTTTCAACATTAACACAAGTGCGAAAAGTGGTTTTTCAACACTAACACAAGTGCGAAAAGTGTTTTTTCCACACTAATACAAGTGCAAAAGTGGTTTCCTGCACCAACACAAGTGCGAAAAGTGGTTTTTCAACACTAACACAAGTGCGAAAAGTGGTTTTTCAACACTAACACAAGTGCCAAAAGTGGTTTTTCAACACTAACACAAGTGCGAAAAGTGGTTTTTCCACACTAATACAAGTGCAAAAGTGGTTTCCTGCACCAACACAAGTGCGAAAAGTGGTTTTTCAACACAAACACAAGTGCGAAAAGTGGTTTTCAACACTATTACAAGTGCAAAAAGTGTTTTTTCCACACTAATACAAGTGCAAAAGTGGTTTCCTGCACCAACACAATTGCGAAAAGTGGTTTTTCAACACTAACACAAGTGCGAAAAGTGGTTTTTCAACACTAACACAAGTGCGAAAAGTGGTTTTTCAACAGGAACACAAGTGCGAAAAGTGGTTTTTCAACACTAACACAAGTGCAAAATGTGGTTTTTCCACATTAATACAAGTGCAAAAGTGGTTTCCTGCACCAACACAAGTGCGAAAAGTGGTTTTTCAACACTAACACAAGTGCAAAAAGTGGTTTTTCAACACTAACACAAGTGCGAAAAGTGTTTTTTCCACACTAATACAAGTGCAAAAGTGGTTTCCTGCACCAACACAAGTGCGAAAAGTGGTTTTTCAACACTAACACAAGTGCGAAAAGTGGTTTTTCAACACTAACACAAGTGCGAAAAGTGGTTTTTCCACACTAATACAAGTGCAAAAGTGGTTTCCTGCACCAACACAAGTGCGAAAAGTGGTTTTTCAACACTAACACAAGTGCGAAAAGTGGTTTTTCAATACTAACACAAGTGCGAAAAGTGGTTTTTCAACACTAACGCAAGTGCGAAAAGTGGTTTTTTCACACTAATACAAGTGCAAAAGTGGTTTCCTGCACCAACACAAGTGCGAAAAGTGGTTTTTCAACACTAACACATGTGCGAAAAGTGGTTTTTCAACACTAACACAAGTGCAAAAGTGGTTTCCTGCACCAACCCAAGTGCGAAAAGTGGTTTTTCAACACTAACGCAAGTGCGAAAAGTGGTTTTTCAACATTAACACAAGTGCGAAAAGTGTTTTTTCCCCACTAATACAAGTGCAAAAGTGGTTTCCTGCACCAACACAAGTGCGAAAAGTGGTTTTTCAACATTAACACAAGTGCGAAAAGTGGTTTTTCAACACTAACACAAGTGCGAAAAGTGTTTTTTCCACACTAATACAAGTGCAAAAGTGGTTTCCTGCACCAACACAAGTGCGAAAAGTGGTTTTTCAACACTAACACAAGTGCGAAAAGTGGTTTTTCAACACTAACACAAGTGCCAAAAGTGGTTTTTCAACACTAACACAAGTGCGAAAAGTGGTTTTTCCACACTAATACAAGTGCAAAAGTGGTTTCCTGCACCAACACAAGTGCGAAAAGTGGTTTTTCAACACAAACACAAGTGCGAAAAGTGGTTTTCAACACTATTACAAGTGCAAAAAGTGTTTTTTCCACACTAATACAAGTGCAAAAGTGGTTTCCTGCACCAACACAATTGCGAAAAGTGGTTTTTCAACACTAACACAAGTGCGAAAAGTGATTTTTCAACACTAACACAAGTGCGAAAAGTGGTTTTTCAACAGGAACACAAGTGCAAAAAGTGGTTTTTCAACACTAACACAAGTGCAAAATGTGGTTTTTCCACACTAATACAAGTGCAAAAGTGGTTTCCTGCACCAACACAAGTGCGAAAAGTGGTTTTTCAACACTAACACAAGTGCGAAAAGTGGTTTTTCAACACTAACGCAAGTGCGAAAAGTGTTTTTTCCACACTAATACAAGTGCAAAAGTGGTTTCCTGCACCAACACAAGTGCGAAAAGTGGTTTTTCAACACTAACACAAGTGCGAAAAGTGGTTTTTCAACACTAACACAAGTGCGAAAAGTGGTTTTTCCACACTAATACAAGTGCAAAAGTGGTTTCCTGCACCAACACAAGTGCGAAAAGTGGTTTTTCAACACTAACACAAGTGCGAAAAGTGGTTTTTCAACACTAACACAAGTGCGAAAAGTGTTTTTTCCACACTAATATAAGTGCAAAAGTGGTTTCCTGCACCAACACAAGTGCGAAAAGTGGTTTTTCAACACTAACACAAGTGCAAAAAGTGTTTTTTCCACACTAATGCAAGTGCAAAAGTGGTTTCCTGCACCAACACAAGTGCGAAAAGTGGTTTTTCAACATAAACACAAGTGCGAAAAGTGTTTTCCTGCACCAACACAAGTGCAAAAAGTGGTTTTTCAACACAAACACAAGTGCGAAAAGTGGTTTTTCAACACTAACACAAGTGCGAAAAGTGGTTTTTCAACACGAACACAAGTGCGAAAAGTGGTTTTTCAACACTAACACAAGTGCGAAAAGTGGTTTTTCCACACTAATACAAGTGCAAAAGTGGTTTCCTGCACCAACACAAGTGCGAAAAGTGGTTTTTCAACACTAACACAAGTGCGAAAAGTGGTTTTTCAACACCAACACAAGTGCGAAAAGTGTTTTTTCCACACTAATACAAGTGCAAAAGTGGTTTCCTGCACCAACACAAGTGCGAAAAGTGGTTTTTCAACACTATCACAAGTGCAAAATGTGGTTTTTCCACACTAATACAAGTGCAAAAGTGGTTTCCTGCACCAACACAAGTGCGAAAAGTGGTTTTTCAACACTAACACAAGTGCGAAAAGTGGTTTTTCAACACCAACACAAGTGCGAAAAGTGTTTTTTCCACACTAATACAAGTGCAAAAGTGGTTTCCTGCACCAACACAAGTGCGAAAAGTGGTTTTTCAACACTAACACAAGTGCGAAAAGTGTTTTTTCAACACTAACACAAGTGCGAAAAGTGGTTTTTCCACACTAATACAAGTGCAAAAGTGGTTTCCTGCACCAACACAAGTGCGAAAAGTGGTTTTTCAACACTAACACAAGTGCGAAAAGTGGTTTTTCAACACTAACACAAGTGCAAAAAGTGTTTTTTCCACACTAATACAAGTGCGAAAAGTGTTTTTTCCACACTAATACAAGTGCGAAAAGTGGTTTTTCAACACTATCACAAGTGCAAAATGTGGTTTTTCCACACTAATACAAGTGCAAAAGTGGTTTCCTGCACCAATACAAGTGCGAAAAGTGGTTTTTCAACACTAACACAAGTGCGAAAAGTGGTTTCCTGCACCAACACAAGTGCGAAAAGTGGTTTTTCAACACTAACACAAGTGCGAAAAGTGGTTTTTCAACACTAACACAAGTGCGAAAAGTGGTTTTTCCACACTAATACAAGTGCAAAAGTGGTTTCCTGCACCAACACAAGTGCGAAAAGTGGTTTTTCAACACTAACACAAGTGCGAAAAGTGGTTTTTCAACACTAACACAAGTGCGAAAAGTGTTTTTTCCACACTAATACAAGTGCAAAAGTGGTTTCCTGCACCAACACAAGTGCGAAAAGTGGTTTTTCAACACAAACACAAGTGCGAAAAGTGGTTTTCAACACTATCACAAGTGCAAAAAGTGTTTTTTCCACACTAATACAAGTGCAAAAGTGGTTTCCTGCACCAACACAAGTGCGAAAAGTGGTTTTTCAACACTAACACAAGTGCAAAAAGTGTTTTTTCCACACTAATGCAAGTGCAAAAGTGGTTTCCTGCACCAACACAAGTGCGAAAAGTGGTTTTTCAACATAAACACAAGTGCGAAAAGTGGTTTTTCAACACTAACACAAGTACGAAAAGTGGTTTTTCAACACTAACACAAGTGCGAAAAGTGGTTTTTCCACACTAATACAAGAACGAAAAGTGGTTTTTCAACACTAACACAAGTGCGAAAAGTGGTTTTTCCACACTAATACAAGTGCAAAAGTGGTTTCCTGCACCAACACAAGTGCGAAAAGTGGTTTTTCAACACAAACACAAGTGCGAAAAGTGGTTTATCAACACTAACACAAGTGCGAAAAGTGGTTTTTCAACACGAACACAAGTGCGAAAAGTGGTTTTTCAACACTAACACAAGTGCGAAAAGTGGTTTTTCCACACTAACACAAGTACGAAAAGTGGTTTTTCAACACTAACACAAGTGCGAAAAGTGGTTTTTCCACACTAATACAAGTGCAAAAGTGGTTTCCTGCACCAACACAAGTGCGAAAAGTGGTTTTTCAACACAAACACAAGTGCGAAAAGTGGTTTTTCAACACTAACACAAGTGCGAAAAGTGGTTTTTCAACACGAACACAAGTGCAAAAAGTGGTTTTTCAACACTAACACAAGTGCGAAAAGTGGTTTTTCCACACTAATACAAGTGCAAAAGTGGTTTCCTGCACCAACACAAGTGCGAAAAGTGTTTTTTCAACACTAGCACAATTGCGAAAAGTGGTTTTTCAACACTATCACAAGTGCAAAATGTGGTTTTTCCACACTAATACAAGTGCAAAAGTGGTTTCCTGCACCAACACAAGTGCGAAAAGTGGTTTTTCAACACTAACACAAGTGCGAAAAGTGGTTTTTCAACACCAACACAAGTGCGAAAAGTGTTTTTTCCACACTAATACAAGTGCAAAAGTGGTTTCCTGCACCAACACAAGTGCGAAAAGTGTTTTTTCCACACTAATACAAGTGCGAAAAGTGGTTTTTCAACACTATCACAAGTGCAAAATGTGGTTTTTCCACACTAATACAAGTGCAAAAGTGGTTTCCTGCACCAATACAAGTGCGAAAAGTGGTTTTTCAACACTAACACAAGTGCGAAAAGTGGTTTCCTGCACCAACACAAGTGCGAAAAGTGGTTTTTCAACACTAACACAAGTGCGAAAAGTGGTTTTTCAACACTAACACAAGTGCGAAAAGTGGTTTTTCCACACTAATACAAGTGCAAAAGTGGTTTCCTGCACCAACACAAGTGCGAAAAGTGGTTTTTCAACACTAACACAAGTGCGAAAAGTGGTTTTTCAACACTAACACAAGTGCGAAAAGTGTTTTTTCCACACTAATACAAGTGCAAAAGTGGTTTCCTGCACCAACACAAGTGCGAAAAGTGGTTTTTCTACACAAACACAAGTGCGAAAAGTGGTTTTCAACACTATCACAAGTGCAAAAAGTGTTTTTTCCACACTAATACAAGTGCAAAAGTGGTTTCCTGCACCAACACAAGTGCGAAAAGTGGTTTTTCAACACTAACACAAGTGCAAAAAGTGTTTTTTCCACACTAATGCAAGTGCAAAAGTGGTTTCCTGCACCAACACAAGTGCGAAAAGTGGTTTTTCAACATAAACACAAGTGCGAAAAGTGGTTTTTCAACACTAACACAAGTACGAAAAGTGGTTTTTCAACACTAACACAAGTGCGAAAAGTGGTTTTTCCACACTAATACAAGTACGAAAAGTGGTTTTTCAACACTAACACAAGTGCGAAAAGTGGTTTTTCCACACTAAAACAAGTGCAAAAGTGGTTTCCTGCACCAACACAAGTGCGAAAAGTGGTTTTTCAACACAAACACAAGTGCGAAAAGTGGTTTATCAACACTAACACAAGTGCGAAAAGTGGTTTTTCAACACGAACACAAGTGCGAAAAGTGGTTTTTCAACACTAACACAAGTGCGAAAAGTGGTTTTTCCACACTAACACAAGTACGAAAAGTGGTTTTTCAACACTAACACAAGTGCGAAAAGTGGTTTTTCCACACTAATACAAGTGCAAAAGTGGTTTCCTGCACCAACACAAGTGCGAAAAGTGGTTTTTCAACACAAACACAAGGGCGAAAAGTGGTTTTTCAACACTAACACAAGTGCGAAAAGTGGTTTTTCAACACGAACACAAGTGCGAAAAGTGGTTTTTCAACACTAACACAAGTGCGAAAAGTGGTTTTTCCACACTAATACAAGTGCAAAAGTGGTTTCCTGCACCAACACAAGTGCGAAAAGTGTTTTTTCAACACTAGCACAATTGCGAAAAGTGGTTTTTCAACACTATCACAAGTGCAAAATGTGGTTTTTCCACACTAATACAAGTGCAAAAGTGGTTTCCTGCACCAACACAAGTGCGAAAAGTGGTTTTTCAACACTAACACAAGTGCGAAAAGTGGTTTTTCAACACCAACACAAGTGCGAAAAGTGTTTTTTCCACACTAATACAAGTGCAAAAGTGGTTTCCTGCACCAACACAAGTGCAAAAAGTGGTTTTTCAACACTAACACAAGTGCGAAAAGTGGTTTTTCAACACTAACACAAGTGCGAAAAGTGGTTTTTCAACACTATCACAAGTGCAAAAAGTGTTTTTTCCACACTAATACAAGTGCAAAAGTGGTTTCCTGCACCAACACAAGTGCGAAAAGTGGTTTTTCAACACTAACACAAGTGCGAAAAGTGGTTTTTCAACACTAACACAAGTGCGAAAAGTGGTTTTTCAACACTAACGCAAGTGCGAAAAGTCGTTTTTCACACTAATACAAGTGCAAAAGTGGTTTCCTGCACCAACACAAGTGCGAAAAGTGGTTTTTCAACACTAACACATGTGCGAAAAGTGGTTTTTCAACACTAACACAAGTGCAAAAGTGGTTTCCTGCACCAACACAAGTGCGAAAAGTGGTTTTTCAACACTAACGCAAGTGCGAAAAGTGGTTTTTCAACACTAACACAAGTGCGAAAAGTGTTTTTTCCCCACTAATACAAGTGCAAAAGTGGTTTCCTGCACCAACACAAGTGCGAAAAGTGGTTTTTCAACACTAACACAAGTGCGAAAAGTGGTTTTTCAACACTAACACAAGTGCGAAAAGTGTTTTTTCCACACTAATACAAGTGCAAAAGTGGTTTCCTGCACCAACACAAGTGCGAAAAGTGGTTTTTCAACACTAACACAAGTGCGAAAAGTGGTTTTTCAACACTAACACAAGTGCCAAAAGTGGTTTTTCAACACTAACACAAGTGCGAAAAGTGGTTTTTCCACACTAATACAAGTGCAAAAGTGGTTTCCTGCACCAACACAAGTGCGAAAAGTGGTTTTTCAACACAAACACAAGTGCGAAAAGTGGTTTTCAACACTATTACAAGTGCAAAAAGTGTTTTTTCCACACTAATACAAGTGCAAAAGTGGTTTCCTGCACCAACACAATTGCGAAAAGTGGTTTTTCAACACTAACAC
The DNA here is from genome assembly GCF_964187855.1 of Myxine glutinosa. Lineage (NCBI taxonomy): Eukaryota > Metazoa > Chordata > Myxini > Myxiniformes > Myxinidae > Myxine > Myxine glutinosa. Next base: position 28,928 of record NW_027617670.1, read on the forward strand.
AAGTGCGAAAAGTGGTTTTTCAACACTAACACAAGTGCGAAAAGTGGTTTTTCAACAGGAACACAAGTGCGAAAAGTGGTTTTTCAACACTAACACAAGTGCAAAATGTGGTTTTTCCACACTAATACAAGTGCAAAAGTGGTTTCCTGCACCAACACAAGTGCGAAAAGTGGTTTTTCAACACTAACACAAGTGCGAAAAGTGGTTTTTCAACACTAACACAAGTGCGAAAAGTGTTTTTTCCACACTAATACAAGTGCAAAAGTGGTTTCCTGCACCAACACAAGTGCGAAAAGTGGTTTTTCAACACTAACGCAAGTGCGAAAAGTGGTTTTTCAACACTAACACAAGTGCGAAAAGTGTTTTTTCCACACTAATACAAGTGCAAAAGTGGTTTCCTGCACCAACACAAGTGCGAAAAGTGGTTTTTCAACACAAACACAAGTGCGAAAAGTGGTTTTCAACACTATCACAAGTGCAAAAAGTGTTTTTTCCACACTAATACAAGTGCAAAAGTGGTTTCCTGCACCAACACAAGTGCGAAAAGTGGTTTTTCAACACTAACACAAGTGCAAAAAGTGTTTTTTCCACACTAATGCAAGTGCAAAAGTGGTTTCCTGCACCAACACAAGTGCGAAAAGTGGTTTTTCAACATAAACACAAGTGCGAAAAGTGGTTTTTCAACACTAACACAAGTACGAAAAGTGGTTTTTCAACACTAACACAAGTGCGAAAAGTGGTTTTTCCACACTAATACAAGTGCAAAAGTGGTTTCCTGCACCAACACAAGTGCAAAAAGTGGTTTTTCAACACAAACACAAGTGCGAAAAGTGGTTTTTCAACACTAACACAAGTGCGAAAAGTGGTTTTTCAACACGAACACAAGTGCGAAAAGTGGTTTTTCAACACTAACACAAGTGCGAAAAGTGGTTTTTCCACACTAATACAAGTGCAAAAGTGGTTTCCTGCACCAACACAAGTGTGAAAAGTGGTTTTTCAACACTAACACAAGTGCGAAAAGTGGTTTTTCAACACCAACACAAGTGCGAAAAGTGTTTTTTCCACACTAATACAAGTGCAAAAGTGGTTTCCTGCACCAACACAAGTGCGAAAAGTGGTTTTTCAACACTAACACAAGTGCGAAAAGTGGTTTTTCAACACTATCACAAGTGCAAAATGTGGTTTTTCCACACTAATACAAGTGAAAAAGTGGTTTCCTGCACCAACACAAGTGCGAAAAGTGGTTTTTCAACACAAACACAAGTGCGAAAAGTGGTTTTTCAACACCAACACAAGTGCGAAAAGTGTTTTTCCACACTAATACAAGTGCAAAAGTGGTTTCCTGCACCAACACAAGTGCGAAAAGTGGTTTTTCAACACTAACACAAGTGCGAAAAGTGGTTTTTCCACACTAATACAAGTGCAAAAGTGGTTTCCTGCACCAACACAAGTGCGAAAAGTGGTTTTTCAACACTAACACAAGTGCGAAAAGTGGTTTTTCAACACTAACACAAGTGCAAAAAGTGTTTTTTCCACACTAATACAAGTGCGAAAAGTGTTTTTTCCACACTAATACAAGTGCGAAAAGTGGTTTTTCAACACTATCACAAGTGCAAAATGTGGTTTTTCCACACTAATACAAGTGCAAAAGTGGTTTCCTGCACCAACACAAGTGCGAAAAGTGGTTTTTCAACACTAACACAAGTGCGAAAAGTGGTTTCCTGCACCAACACAAGTGCGAAAAGTGGTTTTTCAACACTAACACAAGTGCGAAAAGTGGTTTTTCAACACTAACACAAGTGCGAAAAGTGGTTTTTCCACACTAATACAAGTGCAAAAGTGGTTTCCTGCACCAACACAAGTGCGAAAAGTGGTTTTTCAACACTAACACAAGTGCGAAAAGTGGTTTTTCAACACTAACACAAGTGCAAAAAGTGTTTTTTCCACACTAATACAAGTGCAAAAGTGGTTTCCTGCACCAACACAAGTGCGAAAAGTGGTTTTTCAACACAAACACAAGTGCGAAAAGTGGTTTTCAACACTATCACAAGTGCAAAAAGTGTTTTTTCCACACTAATACAAGTGCAAAAGTGGTTTCCTGCACCAACACAAGTGCGAAAAGTGGTTTTTCAACACTAACACAAGTGCAAAAAGTGTTTTTTCCACACTAATGCAAGTGCATAAGTGGTTTCCTGCACCAACACAAGTGCGAAAAGTGGTTTTTCAACATAAACACAAGTGCGAAAAGTGGTTTTTCAACACTAACACAAGTACGAAAAGTGGCTTTTCAACACTAACACAAGTGCGAAAAGTGGTTTTTCCACACTAATACAAGTGCAAAAGTGGTTTCCTGCACCAACACAAGTGCAAAAGTGGTTTTTCAACACAAACACAAGTGCGAAAAGTGGTTTATCAACACTAACACAAGTGCGAAAAGTGGTTTTTCAACACGAACACAAGTGCGAAAAGTGGTTTTTCAACACGAACACAAGTGCGAAAAGTGGTTTTTCAACACTAACACAAGTGCGAAAAGTGGTTTTTCCACACTAACACAAGTACGAAAAGTGGTTTTTCAACACTAACACAAGTGCGAAAAGTGGTTTTTCCACACTAATACAAGTGCAAAAGTGGTTTCCTGCACCAACACAAGTGCGAAAAGTGGTTTTTCAACACAAACACAAGTGCGAAAAGTGGTTTTTCAACACGAACACAAGTGCGAAAAGTGGTTTTTCAACACGAACACAAGTGCGAAAAGTGGTTTTTCAACACTAACACAAGTGCGAAAAGTGGTTTTTCCACACTAATACAAGTGCAAAAGTGGTTTCCTGCACCAACACAAGTGCGAAATGTGTTTTTTCAACACTAGCACAAGTGCGAAAAGTGGTTTTTCAACACTATCACAAGTGCAAAATGTGGTTTTTTTCCACACTAATACAAGTGCAAAAGTGGTTTCCTGCACCAACACAAGTGCGAAAAGTGGTTTTTCAACACTAACACAAGTGCGAAAAGTGGTTTTTCAACACCAACACAAGTGCGAAAAGTGTTTTTTCCACACTAATACAAGTGCAAAAGTGGTTTCCTGCACCAACACAAGTGCGAAAAGTGGTTTTTCAACACTAACACAAGTGCGAAAAGTGGTTTTTCAACACTAACACAAGTGCGAAAAGTGGTTTTTCCACACTAATACAAGTGCAAAAGTGGTTTCCTGCACCAACACAAGTGCGAAAAGTGGTTTTTCAACACTAACATAAGTGCGAAAAGTGGTTTTTCAACACTAACACAAGTGCGAAAAGTGTTTTTTCCACACTAATACAAGTGCAAAAGTGGTTTCCTGCACCAACACAAGTGCGAAAAGTGGTTTTTCAACACTAACACAAGTGCGAAAAGTGGTTTCCTGCACCAACACAAGTGCGAAAGGTGGTTTCCTGCACCAACACAAGTGCGAAAAGTGGTTTTTCAGCACTAACACAAGTGGGAAAAGTGGTTTTTCAACACTAACACAACTGCGAAAAGTGGTATTTCAACACTAACACATGTGCGAAAAGTGGTTTTTCCACACTAATACAAGTGCAAAAGTGGTTTCCTGCACCAACACAAGTGCGAAAAGTGGTATTTCAACACTAACACAAGTGCGAAAAGTGGTTTTTCACCACTATCACAAGTGCAAAAAGTGTTTTTTCCACAATAATACAAGTGCAAAAGTGGTTTCCTGCACCAACACAAGTGCAAAAAGTGGTTTTTCAACACTAACACAAGTGCGAAAAGTGGTTTTTCAACACTAACACAAGTGCGAAAAGTGGTTTTTCCACACTAATACAAGTGCAAAAGTGGTTTCCTGCACCAACACAAGTGCGAAAAGTGGTTTTTCAACACTAACACAAGTGCGAAAAGTGGTTTCCTGCACCAACACAAGTGCGAAAGGTGGTTTCCTGCACCAACACAAGTGCGAAAAGTGGTTTTTCAGCACTAACACAAGTGGGAAAAGTGGTTTTTCAACACTAACACAACTGCGAAAAGTGGTATTTCAACACTAACACATGTGCGAAAAGTGGTTTTTCCACACTAATACAAGTGCAAAAGTGGTTTCCTGCACCAACACAAGTGCGAAAAGTGGTATTTCAACACTAACACAAGTGCGAAAAGTGGTTTTTCAACACTATCACAAGTGCAAAAAGTGTTTTTTCCACAATAATACAAGTGCAAAAGTGGTTTCCTGCACCAACACAAGTGCAAAAAGTGGTTTTTCAACACTAACACAAGTGCGAAAAGTGGTTTTTCAACACTAACACAAGTGCGAAAAGTGGTTTTTCAACACTATCACAAGTGCAAAAAGTGTTTTTTCCACACTAATACAAGTGCAAAAGTGGTTTCCTGCACCAACACAAGTGCGAAAAGTGGTTTTTCAACACTAACACAAGTGCGAAAAGTGGTTTTTCAACACTAACACAAGTGCGAAAAGTGGTTTTTCAACACTAACGCAAGTGCGAAAAGTGGTTTTTTCACACTAATACAAGTGCAAAAGTGGTTTCCTGCACCAACACAAGTGCGAAAAGTGGTTTTTCAACACTAACACATGTGCGAAAAGTGGTTTTTCAACACTAACACAAGTGCAAAAGTGGTTTCCTGCACCAACACAAGTGCGAAAAGTGGTTTTTCAACACTAACGCAAGTGCGAAAAGTGGTTTTTCAACACTAACACAAGTGCGAAAAGTGTTTTTTCCCCACTAATACAAGTGCAAAAGTGGTTTCCTGCACCAACACAAGTGCGAAAAGTGGTTTTTCAACATTAACACAAGTGCGAAAAGTGGTTTTTCAACACTAACACAAGTGCGAAAAGTGTTTTTTCCACACTAATACAAGTGCAAAAGTGGTTTCCTGCACCAACACAAGTGCGAAAAGTGGTTTTTCAACACTAACACAAGTGCGAAAAGTGGTTTTTCAACACTAAGACAAGTGCCAAAAGTGGTTTTTCAACACTAACACAAGTGCGAAAAGTGGTTTTTCCACACTAATACAAGTGCAAAAGTGGTTTCCTGCACCAACACAAGTGCGAAAAGTGGTTTTTCAACACAAACACAAGTGCGAAAAGTGGTTTTCAACACTATTACAAGTGCAAAAAGTGTTTTTTCCACACTAATACAAGTGCAAAAGTGGTTTCCTGCACCAACACAATTGCGAAAAGTGGTTTTTCAACACTAACACAAGTGCGAAAAGTGGTTTTTCAACACTAACACAAGTGCGAAAAGTGGTTTTTCAACAGGAACACAAGTGCGAAAAGTGGTTTTTCAACACTAACACAAGTGCAAAATGTGGTTTTTCCACATTAATACAAGTGCAAAAGTGGTTTCCTGCACCAACACAAGTGCGAAAAGTGGTTTTTCAACACTAACACAAGTGCGAAAAGTGGTTTTTCAACACTAACACAAGTGCGAAAAGTGTTTTTTCCACACTAATACAAGTGCAAAAGTGGTTTCCTGCACCAACACAAGTGCGAAAAGTGGTTTTTCAACACTAACACAAGTGCGAAAAGTGGTTTTTCAACACTAACACAAGTGCGAAAAGTGGTTTTTCCACACTAATACAAGTGCAAAAGTGGTTTCCTGCACCAACACAAGTGCGAAAAGTGGTTTTTCAACACTAACACAAGTGCGAAAAGTGGTTTTTCAATACTAACACAAGTGCGAAAAGTGGTTTTTCAACACTAACGCAAGTGCGAAAAGTGGTTTTTTCACACTAATACAAGTGCAAAAGTGGTTTCCTGCACCAACACAAGTGCGAAAAGTGGTTTTTCAACACTAACACATGTGCGAAAAGTGGTTTTTCAACACTAACACAAGTGCAAAAGTGGTTTCCTGCACCAACCCAAGTGCGAAAAGTGGTTTTTCAACACTAACGCAAGTGCGAAAAGTGGTTTTTCAACACTAACACAAGTGCGAAAAGTGTTTTTTCCCCACTAATACAAGTGCAAAAGTGGTTTCCTGCACCAACACAAGTGCGAAAAGTGGTTTTTCAACATTAACACAAGTGCGAAAAGTGGTTTTTCAACACTAACACAAGTGCGAAAAGTGTTTTTTCCACACTAATACAAGTGCAAAAGTGGTTTCCTGCACCAACACAAGTGCGAAAAGTGGTTTTTCAACACTAACACAAGTGCGAAAAGTGGTTTTTCAACACTAACACAAGTGCCAAAAGTGGTTTTTCAACACTAACACAAGTGCGAAAAGTGGTTTTTCCACACTAATACAAGTGCAAAAGTGGTTTCCTGCACCAACACAAGTGCGAAAAGTGGTTTTTCAACACAAACACAAGTGCGAAAAGTGGTTTTCAACACTATTACAAGTGCAAAAAGTGTTTTTTCCAAACTAATACAAGTGCAAAAGTGGTTTCCTGCACCAACACAATTGCGAAAAGTGGTTTTTCAACACTAACACAAGTGCGAAAAGTGGTTTTTCAACACTAACACAAGTGCGAAAAGTGGTTTTTCAACAGGAACACAAGTGCAAAAAGTGGTTTTTCAACACTAACACAAGTGCAAAATGTGGTTTTTCCACACTAATACAAGTGCAAAAGTGGTTTCCTGCACCAACACAAGTGCGAAAAGTGGTTTTTCAACACTAACACAAGTGCGAAAAGTGGTTTTTCAACACTAACGCAAGTGCGAAAAGTGTTTTTTCCACACTAATACAAGTGCAAAAGTGGTTTCCTGCACCAACACAAGTGCGAAAAGTGGTTTTTCAACACTAACACAAGTGCGAAAAGTGGTTTTTCAACACTAACACAAGTGCGAAAAGTGGTTTTTCCACACTAATACAAGTGCAAAAGTGGTTTCCTGCACCAACACAAGTGCGAAAAGTGGTTTTTCAACACTAACACAAGTGCGAAAAGTGGTTTTTCAACACTAACACAAGTGCGAAAAGTGTTTTTTCCACACTAATATAAGTGCAAAAGTGGTTTCCTGCACCAACACAAGTGCGAAAAGTGGTTTTTCAACACAAACACAAGTGCGAAAAGTGGTTTTCAACACTATCACAAGTGCAAAAAGTGTTTTTTCCACACTAATACAAGTGCAAAAGTGGTTTCCTGCACCAACACAAGTGCGAAAAGTGGTTTTTCAACACTAACACAAGTGCAAAAAGTGTTTTTTCCACACTAATGCAAGTGCAAAAGTGGTTTCCTGCACCAACACAAGTGCGAAAAGTGGTTTTTCAACATAAACACAAGTGCGAAAAGTGTTTTCCTGCACCAACACAAGTGCAAAAAGTGGTTTTTCAACACAAACACAAGTGCGAAAAGTGGTTTTTCAACACTAACACAAGTGTGAAAAGTGGTTTTTCAACACTAACACAAGTGCGAAAAGTGGTTTTTCAACACCAACACAAGTGCGAAAAGTGTTTTTTCCACACTAATACAAGTGCAAAAGTGGTTTCCTGCACCAACACAAGTGCGAAAAGTGGTTTTTCAACACTAACACAAGTGCGAAAAGTGGTTTTTCAACACTATCACAAGTGCAAAATGTGGTTTTTCCACACTAATACAAGTGCAAAAGTGGTTTCCTGCACCAACACAAGTGCGAAAAGTGGTTTTTCAACACAAACACAAGTGCGAAAAGTGGTTTTTCAACACCAACACAAGTGCAAAAAGTGTTTTTCCACACTAATACAAGTGCAAAAGTGGTTTCCTGCACCAACACAAGTGCGAAAAGTGGTTTTTCAACACTAACACAAGTGCGAAAAGTGGTTTTTCCACACTAATACAAGTGCAAAAGTGGTTTCCTGCACCAACACAAGTGCGAAAAGTGGTTTTTCAACACTAACACAAGTGCGAAAAGTGGTTTTTCAACACTAACACAAGTGCAAAAAGTGTTTTTTCCACACTAATACAAGTGCGAAAAGTGTTTTTTCCACACTAATACAAGTGCGAAAAGTGGTTTTTCAACACTATCACAAGTGCAAAATGTGGTTTTTCCACACTAATACAAGTGCAAAAGTGGTTTCCTGCACCAACACAAGTGCGAAAAGTGGTTTTTCAACACTAACACAAGTGCGAAAAGTGGTTTCCTGCACCAACACAAGTGCGAAAAGTGGTTTTTCAACACTAACACAAGTGCGAAAAGTGGTTTTTCAACACTAACACAAGTGCGAAAAGTGGTTTTTCCACACTAATACAAGTGCAAAAGTGGTTTCCTGCACCAACACAAGTGCGAAAAGTGGTTTTTCAACACTAACACAAGTGCGAAAAGTGGTTTTTCAACACTAACACAAGTGCAAAAAGTGTTTTTTCCACACTAATACAAGTGCAAAAGTGGTTTCCTGCACCAACACAAGTGCGAAAAGTGGTTTTTCAACACAAACACAAGTGCGAAAAGTGGTTTTCAACACTATCACAAGTGCAAAAAGTGTTTTTTCCACACTAATACAAGTGCAAAAGTGGTTTCCTGCACCAACACAAGTGCGAAAAGTGGTTTTTCAACACTAACACAAGTGCAAAAAGTGTTTTTTCCACACTAGTGCAAGTGCAAAAGTGGTTTCCTGCACCAACACAAGTGCGAAAAGTGGTTTTTCAACATAAACACAAGTGCGAAAAGTGGTTTTTCAACACTAACACAAGTACGAAAAGTGGTTTTTCAACACTAACACAAGTGCGAAAAGTGGTTTTTCCACACTAATACAAGTGCAAAAGTGGTTTCCTGCACCAACACAAGTGCAAAAGTGGTTTTTCAACACAAACACAAGTGCGAAAAGTGGTTTATCAACACTAACACAAGTGCGAAAAGTGGTTTTTCAACACGAACACAAGTGCGAAAAGTGGTTTTTCAACACGAACACAAGTGCGAAAAGTGGTTTTTCAACACTAACACAAGTGCGAAAAGTGGTTTTTCCACACTAACACAAGTACGAAAAGTGGTTTTTCAACACTAACACAAGTGCGAAAAGTGGTTTTTCCACACTAATACAAGTGCAAAAGTGGTTTCCTGCACCAACACAAGTGCGAAAAGTGGTTTTTCAACACAAACACAAGTGCGAAAAGTGGTTTTTCAACACTAACACAAGTGCGAAAAGTGGTTTTTCAACACTAACACAAGTGCCAAAAGTGGTTTTTCAACACTAACACAAGTGCGAAAAGTGGTTTTTCCACACTAATACAAGTGCAAAAGTGGTTTCCTGCACCAACACAAGTGCGAAAAGTGGTTTTTCAACACAAACACAAGTGCGAAAAGTGGTTTTCAACACTATTACAAGTGCAAAAAGTGTTTTTTCCAAACTAATACAAGTGCAAAAGTGGTTTCCTGCACCAACACAATTGCGAAAAGTGGTTTTTCAACACTAACACAAGTGCGAAAAGTGGTTTTTCAACACTAACACAAGTGCGAAAAGTGGTTTTTCAACAGGAACACAAGTGCAAAAAGTGGTTTTTCAACACTAACACAAGTGCAAAATGTGGTTTTTCCACACTAATACAAGTGCAAAAGTGGTTTCCTGCACCAACACAAGTGCGAAAAGTGGTTTTTCAACACTAACACAAGTGCGAAAAGTGGTTTTTCAACACTAACGCAAGTGCGAAAAGTGTTTTTTCCACACTAATACAAGTGCAAAAGTGGTTTCCTGCACCAACACAAGTGCGAAAAGTGGTTTTTCAACACTAACACAAGTGCGAAAAGTGGTTTTTCAACACTAACACAAGTGCGAAAAGTGGTTTTTCCACACTAATACAAGTGCAAAAGTGGTTTCCTGCACCAACACAAGTGCGAAAAGTGGTTTTTCAACACTAACACAAGTGCGAAAAGTGGTTTTTCAACACTAACACAAGTGCGAAAAGTGTTTTTTCCACACTAATATAAGTGCAAAAGTGGTTTCCTGCACCAACACAAGTGCGAAAAGTGGTTTTTCAACACAAACACAAGTGCGAAAAGTGGTTTTCAACACTATCACAAGTGCAAAAAGTGTTTTTTCCACACTAATACAAGTGCAAAAGTGGTTTCCTGCACCAACACAAGTGCGAAAAGTGGTTTTTCAACACTAACACAAGTGCAAAAAGTGTTTTTTCCACACTAATGCAAGTGCAAAAGTGGTTTCCTGCACCAACACAAGTGCGAAAAGTGGTTTTTCAACATAAACACAAGTGCGAAAAGTGTTTTCCTGCACCAACACAAGTGCAAAAAGTGGTTTTTCAACACAAACACAAGTGCGAAAAGTGGTTTTTCAACACTAACACAAGTGTGAAAAGTGGTTTTTCAACACTAACACAAGTGCGAAAAGTGGTTTTTCAACACCAACACAAGTGCGAAAAGTGTTTTTTCCACACTAATACAAGTGCAAAAGTGGTTTCCTGCACCAACACAAGTGCGAAAAGTGGTTTTTCAACACTAACACAAGTGCGAAAAGTGGTTTTTCAACACTATCACAAGTGCAAAATGTGGTTTTTCCACACTAATACAAGTGCAAAAGTGGTTTCCTGCACCAACACAAGTGCGAAAAGTGGTTTTTCAACACAAACACAAGTGCGAAAAGTGGTTTTTCAACACCAACACAAGTGCGAAAAGTGTTTTTCCACACTAATACAAGTGCAAAAGTGGTTTCCTGCACCAACACAAGTGCGAAAAGTGGTTTTTCAACACTAACACAAGTGCGAAAAGTGGTTTTTCCACACTAATACAAGTGCAAAAGTGGTTTCCTGCACCAACACAAGTGCGAAAAGTGGTTTTTCAACACTAACACAAGTGCGAAAAGTGGTTTTTCAACACTAACACAAGTGCAAAAAGTGTTTTTTCCACACTAATACAAGTGCGAAAAGTGTTTTTTCCACACTAATACAAGTGCGAAAAGTGGTTTTTCAACACTATCACAAGTGCAAAATGTGGTTTTTCCACACTAATACAAGTGCAAAAGTGGTTTCCTGCACCAACACAAGTGCGAAAAGTGGTTTTTCAACACTAACACAAGTGCGAAAAGTGGTTTCCTGCACCAACACAAGTGCGAAAAGTGGTTTTTCAACACTAACACAAGTGCGAAAAGTGGTTTTTCAACACTAACACAAGTGCGAAAAGTGGTTTTTCCACACTAATACAAGTGCAAAAGTGGTTTCCTGCACCAACACAAGTGCGAAAAGTGGTTTTTCAACACTAACACAAGTGCGAAAAGTGGTTTTTCAACACTAACACAAGTGCAAAAAGTGTTTTTTCCACACTAATACAAGTGCAAAAGTGGTTTCCTGCACCAACACAAGTGCGAAAAGTGGTTTTTCAACACAAACACAAGTGCGAAAAGTGGTTTTCAACACTATCACAAGTGCAAAAAGTGTTTTTTCCACACTAATACAAGTGCAAAAGTGGTTTCCTGCACCAACACAAGTGCGAAAAGTGGTTTTTCAACACTAACACAAGTGCAAAAAGTGTTTTTTCCACACTAGTGCAAGTGCAAAAGTGGTTTCCTGCACCAACACAAGTGCGAAAAGTGGTTTTTCAACATAAACACAAGTGCGAAAAGTGGTTTTTCAACACTAACACAAGTACGAAAAGTGGTTTTTCAACACTAACACAAGTGCGAAAAGTGGTTTTTCCACACTAATACAAGTGCAAAAGTGGTTTCCTGCACCAACACAAGTGCAAAAGTGGTTTTTCAACACAAACACAAGTGCGAAAAGTGGTTTATCAACACTAACACAAGTGCGAAAAGTGGTTTTTCAACACGAACACAAGTGCGAAAAGTGGTTTTTCAACACGAACACAAGTGCGAAAAGTGGTTTTTCAACACTAACACAAGTGCGAAAAGTGGTTTTTCCACACTAACACAAGTACGAAAAGTGGTTTTTCAACACTAACACAAGTGCGAAAAGTGGTTTTTCCACACTAATACAAGTGCAAAAGTGGTTTCCTGCACCAACACAAGTGCGAAAAGTGGTTTTTCAACACAAACACAAGTGCGAAAAGTGGTTTTTCAACACGAACACAAGTGCGAAAAGTGGTTTTTCAACACGAACACAAGTGCGAAAAGTGGTTTTTCAACACTAACACAAGTGCGAAAAGTGGTTTTTCCACACTAATACAAGTGCAAAAGTGGTTTCCTGCACCAACACAAGTGCGAAATGTGTTTTTTCAACACTAGCACAAGTGCGAAAAGTGGTTTTTCAACACTATCACAAGTGCAAAATGTGGTTTTTTTCCACACTAATACAAGTGCAAAAGTGGTTTCCTGCACCAACACAAGTGCGAAAAGTGGTTTTTCAACACTAACACAAGTGCGAAAAGTGGTTTTTCAACACCAACACAAGTGCGAAAAGTGTTTTTTCCACACTAATACAAGTGCAAAAGTGGTTTCCTGCACCAACACAAGTGCGAAAAGTGGTTTTTCAACACTAACACAAGTGCGAAAAGTGGTTTTTCAACACTAACACAAGTGCGAAAAGTGGTTTTTCCACACTAATACAAGTGCAAAAGTGGTTTCCTGCACCAACACAAGTGCGAAAAGTGGTTTTTCAACACTAACATAAGTGCGAAAAGTGGTTTTTCAACACTAACACAAGTGCGAAAAGTGTTTTTTCCACACTAATACAAGTGCAAAAGTGGTTTCCTGCACCAACACAAGTGCGAAAAGTGGTTTTTCAACACTAACACAAGTGCGAAAAGTGGTTTCCTGCACCAACACAAGTGTGAAAGGTGGTTTCCTGCACCAACACAAGTGCGAAAAGTGGTTTTTCAGCACTAACACAAGTGGGAAAAGTGGTTTTTCAACACTAACACAACTGCGAAAAGTGGTATTTCAACACTAACACATGTGCGAAAAGTGGTTTTTCCACACTAATACAAGTGCAAAAGTGGTTTCCTGCACCAACACAAGTGCGAAAAGTGGTATTTCAACACTAACACAAGTGCGAAAAGTGGTTTTTCAACACTATCACAAGTGCAAAAAGTGTTTTTTCCACAATAATACAAGTGCAAAAGTGGTTTCCTGCACCAACACAAGTGCAAAAAGTGGTTTTTCAACACTAACACAAGTGCGAAAAGTGGTTTTTCAACACTAACACAAGTGCGAAAAGTGGTTTTTCCACACTAATACAAGTGCAAAAGTGGTTTCCTGCACCAACACAAGTGCGAAAAGTGGTTTTTCAACACTAACACAAGTGCGAAAAGTGGTTTCCTGCACCAACACAAGTGCGAAAGGTGGTTTCCTGCACCAACACAAGTGCGAAAAGTGGTTTTTCAGCACTAACACAAGTGGGAAAAGTGGTTTTTCAACACTAACACAACTGCGAAAAGTGGTATTTCAACACTAACACATGTGCGAAAAGTGGTTTTTCCACACTAATACAAGTGCAAAAGTGGTTTCCTGCACCAACACAAGTGCGAAAAGTGGTATTTCAACACTAACACAAGTGCGAAAAGTGGTTTTTCAACACTATCACAAGTGCAAAAAGTGTTTTTTCCACAATAATACAAGTGCAAAAGTGGTTTCCTGCACCAACACAAGTGCAAAAAGTGGTTTTTCAACACTAACACAAGTGCGAAAAGTGGTTTTTCAACACTAACACAAGTGCGAAAAGTGGTTTTTCAACACTATCACAAGTGCAAAAAGTGTTTTTTCCACACTAATACAAGTGCAAAAGTGGTTTCCTGCACCAACACAAGTGCGAAAAGTGGTTTTTCAACACTAACACAAGTGCGAAAAGTGGTTTTTCAACACTAACACAAGTGCGAAAAGTGGTTTTTCAACACTAACGCAAGTGCGAAAAGTGGTTTTTTCACACTAATACAAGTGCAAAAGTGGTTTCCTGCACCAACACAAGTGCGAAAAGTGGTTTTTCAACACTAACACATGTGCGAAAAGTGGTTTTTCAACACTAACACAAGTGCAAAAGTGGTTTCCTGCACCAACACAAGTGCGAAAAGTGGTTTTTCAACACTAACGCAAGTGCGAAAAGTGGTTTTTCAACACTAACACAAGTGCGAAAAGTGTTTTTTCCCCACTAATACAAGTGCAAAAGTGGTTTCCTGCACCAACACAAGTGCGAAAAGTGGTTTTTCAACATTAACACAAGTGCGAAAAGTGGTTTTTCAACACTAACACAAGTGCGAAAAGTGTTTTTTCCACACTAATACAAGTGCAAAAGTGGTTTCCTGCACCAACACAAGTGCGAAAAGTGGTTTTTCAACACTAACACAAGTGCGAAAAGTGGTTTTTCAACACTAAGACAAGTGCCAAAAGTGGTTTTTCAACACTAACACAAGTGCGAAAAGTGGTTTTTCCACACTAATACAAGTGCAAAAGTGGTTTCCTGCACCAACACAAGTGCGAAAAGTGGTTTTTCAACACAAACACAAGTGCGAAAAGTGGTTTTCAACACTATTACAAGTGCAAAAAGTGTTTTTTCCACACTAATACAAGTGCAAAAGTGGTTTCCTGCACCAACACAATTGCGAAAAGTGGTTTTTCAACACTAACACAAGTGCAAAAAGTGGTTTTTCAACACTAACACAAGTGCGAAAAGTGGTTTTTCAACAGGAACACAAGTGCGAAAAGTGGTTTTTCAACACTAACACAAGTGCAAAATGTGGTTTTTCCACATTAATACAAGTGCAAAAGTGGTTTCCTGCACCAACACAAGTGCGAAAAGTGGTTTTTCAACACTAACACAAGTGCGAAAAGTGGTTTTTCAACACTAACACAAGTGCGAAAAGTGTTTTTTCCACACTAATACAAGTGCAAAAGTGGTTTCCTGCACCAACACAAGTGCGAAAAGTGGTTTTTCAACACTAACACAAGTGCGAAAAGTGGTTTTTCAACACTAACACAAGTGCGAAAAGTGGTTTTTCCACACTAATACAAGTGCAAAAGTGGTTTCCTGCACCAACACAAGTGCGAAAAGTGGTTTTTCAACACTAACACAAGTGCGAAAAGTGGTTTTTCAATACTAACACAAGTGCGAAAAGTGGTTTTTCAACACTAACGCAAGTGCGAAAAGTGGTTTTTTCACACTAATACAAGTGCAAAAGTGGTTTCCTGCACCAACACAAGTGCGAAAAGTGGTTTTTCAACACTAACACATGTGCGAAAAGTGGTTTTTCAACACTAACACAAGTGCAAAAGTGGTTTCCTGCACCAACCCAAGTGCGAAAAGTGGTTTTTCAACACTAACGCAAGTGCGAAAAGTGGTTTTTCAACACTAACACAAGTGCGAAAAGTGTTTTTTCCCCACTAATACAAGTGCAAAAGTGGTTTCCTGCACCAACACAAGTGCGAAAAGTGGTTTTTCAACATTAACACAAGTGCGAAAAGTGGTTTTTCAACACTAACACAAGTGCGAAAAGTGTTTTTTCCACACTAATACAAGTGCAAAAGTGGTTTCCTGCACCAACACAAGTGCGAAAAGTGGTTTTTCAACACTAACACAAGTGCGAAAAGTGGTTTTTCAACACTAACACAAGTGCCAAAAGTGGTTTTTCAACACTAACACAAGTGCGAAAAGTGGTTTTTCCACACTAATACAAGTGCAAAAGTGGTTTCCTGCACCAACACAAGTGCGAAAAGTGGTTTTTCAACACAAACACAAGTGCGAAAAGTGGTTTTCAACACTATTACAAGTGCAAAAAGTGTTTTTTCCAAACTAATACAAGTGCAAAAGTGGTTTCCTGCACCAACACAATTGCGAAAAGTGGTTTTTCAACACTAACACAAGTGCGAAAAGTGGTTTTTCAACACTAACACAAGTGCGAAAAGTGGTTTTTCAACAGGAACACAAGTGCAAAAAGTGGTTTTTCAACACTAACACAAGTGCAAAATGTGGTTTTTCCACACTAATACAAGTGCAAAAGTGGTTTCCTGCACCAACACAAGTGCGAAAAGTGGTTTTTCAACACTAACACAAGTGCGAAAAGTGGTTTTTCAACACTAACGCAAGTGCGAAAAGTGTTTTTTCCACACTAATACAAGTGCAAAAGTGGTTTCCTGCACCAACACAAGTGCGAAAAGTGGTTTTTCAACACTAACACAAGTGCGAAAAGTGGTTTTTCAACACTAACACAAGTGCGAAAAGTGGTTTTTCCACACTAATACAAGTGCAAAAGTGGTTTCCTGCACCAACACAAGTGCGAAAAGTGGTTTTTCAACACTAACACAAGTGCGAAAAGTGGTTTTTCAACACTAACACAAGTGCGAAAAGTGTTTTTTCCACACTAATATAAGTGCAAAAGTGGTTTCCTGCACCAACACAAGTGCGAAAAGTGGTTTTTCAACACAAACACAAGTGCGAAAAGTGGTTTTCAACACTATCACAAGTGCAAATAGTGTTTTTTCCACACTAATACAAGTGCAAAAGTGGTTTCCTGCACCAACACAAGTGCGAAAAGTGGTTTTTCAACACTAACACAAGTGCAAAAAGTGTTTTTTCCACACTAATGCAAGTGCAAAAGTGGTTTCCTGCACCAACACAAGTGCGAAAAGTGGTTTTTCAACATAAACACAAGTGCGAAAAGTGTTTTCCTGCACCAACACAAGTGCAAAAAGTGGTTTTTCAACACAAACACAAGTGCGAAAAGTGGTTTTTCAACACTAACACAAGTGCGAAAAGTGGTTTTTCAACACGAACACAAGTGCGAAAAGTGGTTTTTCAACACTAACACAAGTGCGAAAAGTGGTTTTTCCACACTAATACAAGTGCAAAAGTGGTTTCCTGCACCAACACAAGTGCGAAAAGTGGTTTTTCAACACTAACACAAGTGCGAAAAGTGGTTTTTCAACACCAACACAAGTGCGAAAAGTGTTTTTTCCACACTAATACAAGTGCAAAAGTGGTTTCCTGCACCAACACAAGTGCGAAAAGTGGTTTTTCAACACTATCACAAGTGCAAAATGTGGTTTTTCCACACTAATACAAGTGCAAAAGTGGTTTCCTGCACCAACACAAGTGCGAAAAGTGGTTTTTCAACACTAACACAAGTGCGAAAAGTGGTTTTTCAACACCAACACAAGTGCGAAAAGTGTTTTTTCCACACTAATACAAGTGCAAAAGTGGTTTCCTGCACCAACACAAGTGCGAAAAGTGGTTTTTCAACACTAACACAAGTGCGAAAAGTGGTTTTTCAACACTAACACAAGTGCGAAAAGTGGTTTTTCCACACTAATACAAGTGCAAAAGTGGTTTCCTGCACCAACACAAGTGCGAAAAGTGGTTTTTCAACACTAACACAAGTGCGAAAAGTGGTTTTTCAACACTAACACAAGTGCAAAAAGTGTTTTTTCCACACTAATACAAGTGCGAAAAGTGTTTTTTCCACACTAATACAAGTGCGAAAAGTGGTTTTTCAACACTATCACAAGTGCAAAATGTGGTTTTTCCACACTAATACAAGTGCAAAAGTGGTTTCCTGCACCAATACAAGTGCGAAAAGTGGTTTTTCAACACTAACACAAGTGCGAAAAGTGGTTTCCTGCACCAACACAAGTGCGAAAAGTGGTTTTTCAACACTAACACAAGTGCGAAAAGTGGTTTTTCAACACTAACACAAGTGCGAAAAGTGGTTTTTCCACACTAATACAAGTGCAAAAGTGGTTTCCTGCACCAACACAAGTGCGAAAAGTGGTTTTTCAACACTAACACAAGTGCGAAAAGTGGTTTTTCAACACTAACACAAGTGCGAAAAGTGTTTTTTCCACACTAATACAAGTGCAAAAGTGGTTTCCTGCACCAACACAAGTGCGAAAAGTGGTTTTTCAACACAAACACAAGTGCGAAAAGTGGTTTTCAACACTATCACAAGTGCAAAAAGTGTTTTTTCCACACTAATACAAGTGCAAAAGTGGTTTCCTGCACCAACACAAGTGCGAAAAGTGGTTTTTCAACACTAACACAAGTGCAAAAAGTGTTTTTTCCACACTAATGCAAGTGCAAAAGTGGTTTCCTGCACCAACACAAGTGCGAAAAGTGGTTTTTCAACATAAACACAAGTGCGAAAAGTGGTTTTTCAACACTAACACAAGTACGAAAAGTGGTTTTTCAACACTAACACAAGTGCGAAAAGTGGTTTTTCCACACTAATACAAGTACGAAAAGTGGTTTTTCAACATTATCACAAGTGCAAAAAGTGTTTTTTCCACACTAATACAAGTGCAAAAGTGGTTTCCTGCTCCAACACAAGTGCGAAAAGTGGTTTTTCAACACTAACACAAGTGCGAAAAGTGGTTTTTCAACACTAACACAAGTGCGAAAAGTTGTTTTTCAACACTATCACAAGTGCAAAAAGTGTTTTTTCCACACTATTACAAGTGCAAAAGTGGTTTCCTGCACCAACACAAGTGCGAAAAGTGGTTTTTCAACACTAACACAAGTGCGAAAAGTGGTTTTTCAACACTATCACAAGTGCAAAAAGTGTTTTTTCCACACTAATACAAGTGCAAAAGTGATTTCCTGCACCAACACAAGTGCGAAAAGTGGTTTTTCAACACTAACACAAGTGTGAAAAGTGGTTTTTCAACACTAACACAAGTGCGAAAAGTGGTTTTTCAACACTAACACAAGTGCAAAAAGTGTTTTTTCCAAACTAATACAAGTGCAAAAGTGGTTTCCTGCACCAACACAAGTGCGAAAAGTGGTTTTTCAACACTAACACAAATGCGAAAAGTGGTTTTTCAACACTAACACAAGTGCGAAAAGTGGTTTTTCAACACTAACACAAGTGCGAAAAGTGGTTTTTCCACACTAATACAAGTGCAAAAGTGGTTTCCTGCACCAACACAAGTGCAAAAAGTGGTTTTTCAACACTAACACAAGGGGGGAAAGTGGTTTTTCAACACTATCACAAGTGCAAAAAGTGTTTTTTCCACACTAATACAAGTGCAAAAGTGGTTTCCTGCACCAACACAAGTGCGAAAAGTGGTTTTTCAACACTAACACAAGTGCAAAAAGTGGTTTTTCCACACTAATACAAGTGCAAAAGTGGTTTCCTGCACCAACACAAGTGCGAAAAGTGGTTTTTCAACACTAACACAAGTGCGAAAAGTGGTTTTTCAACACTAACACAAGTGCGAAAAGTGGTTTTTCAACACTATCACAAGTGCAAAAAGTGTTTTTTCCACACTAATACAAGTGCAAAAGTGGTTTCCTGCTCCAACACAAGTGCGAAAAGTGGTTTTTCAACACTAACACGAGTGCGAAAAGTGGTTTTTCAACACTAACACAAGTGCGAAAAGTGGTTTTTCAACACTATCACAAGTGCAAAAAGTGTTCTTTCCACACTATTACAAGTGCAAAAGTGGTTTCCTGCACCAACACAAGTGCGAAAAGTGGTTTTTCGACACTAACACAAGTGCGAAAAGTGGTTTTTCAACACTAACACAAGTGCGATAAGTGGTTTCCTGCACCAACACAAGTGCGAAAAGTGGTTTTTCAACACTAACACAAGTGTGAAAAGTGGTTTTTCAACACTATCACAAGTGCAAAAAGTGTTTTTTCCACACTAATACAAGTGCAAAAGTGATTTCCTGCACCAACACAAGTGCGAAAAGTGGTTTTTCAACACTAACACAAGTGCGAAAAGTGGTTTTTCAACACTAACACAAGTGCGAAAAGTGGTTTTTCAACACGAACACAAGTGCAAAAAGTGGTTTTTCCACACTAATACAAGTGCAAAAGTGGTTTCCTGCACCAACACAAGTGCGAAAAGTGGTTTTTCAACACTAACACAAGTGCGAAAAGTGGTTTTTCAACACTATCACAAGTGCAAAAAGTCTTTTTTCCACACTAATACAAGTGCAAAAGTGGTTTCCTGCACCAACACAAGTGCGAAAAGTGGTTTTTCAACACTAACACAAGTGCGAAAAGTGGCTTTTCAACACTAACACAAGTGCAAAAAGTGGTTTTTCCACACTAATAGAAGTGCAAAAGTGGTTTCCTGCACCAACACAAGTGCGAAATGTGGTTTTTCAACACTAACACAAGTGCGAAAAGTGGTTTTTCAACACGAACACAAGTGCGAAAAGTGGTTTTTCAACACTAACACAAGTGCGAAAAGTGTTTTTTCCACACTAATACAAGTGCAAAAGTGGTTTCCTGCACCAACACAAGTGCGAAAAGTGGTTTTTCAACACTAACACAAGTGCGAAAAGTGGTTTTTCAACACTATCACAAGTGCAAAAAGTGTTTTTTCCACACTAATACAAGTGCAAAAGTGGTTTCCTGCACCAACACAAGTGCGAAAAGTGGTTTTTCAACACTAACACAAGTGCGAAAAGTGGTTTTTCAACATTAACACAAGTGCGAAAAGTGGTTTTTCAACATTAACACAAGTGCGAAAAGTGTTTTTTCCACACTAATACAAGTGCAAAAGTGGTTTCCTGCACCAACACAAGTGCGAAAAGTGGTTTTTCAACACTAACACAAGTGCGAAAATTGGTTTTTCAACACTAACACAAGTGCGAAAAGTGGTTTTTCAACACTAACACAAGTGCGAAAAGTGGTTTTTCCACACTAATACAAGTGCAAAAGTGGTTCCCTGCACCAACACAAGTGCGAAAAGTGGTTTTTCAACACTAACAAAAGTGCGAAAAGTGGTTTTTCAACACTATCACAAGTGCAAAAAGTCTTTTTTCCACACTAATACAAGTGCAAAAGTGGTTTCCTGCACCAACACAAGTGCGAAAAGTGGTTTTACAACACTAACACAAGTGCGAAAAGTGGCTTTTCAACACTAACACAAGTGCGAAAAGTGGTTTTTCTACACTAATACAAGTGCAAAAGTGGTTTCCTGCACCAACACAAGTGCGAAAAGTGGTTTTTCAACACTAACACAAGTGCGAAAAGTGGTTTTTCAACACTAACACAAGTGCGAAAAGTGGTTTTTCAACACTAACACAAGTGCGAAAAGTGTTTTTTCCACACTAATACAAGTGCAAAACTGGTTTCCTGCACCAACACAACTGCGAAAAGTGGTTTTTCAACACTAACACAAGTGCGAAAAGTGGTTTTTCAACACTAACACAAGTGCGAAAAGTGTTTTTTCCACACTAATACAAGTGCAAAAGTGGTTTCCTGCACCAACACAAGTGCGAAAAGTGGTTTTTCAACACTAACACAAGTGCGAAAAGTGGTTTATCAACACTAACACAAGTGCGAAAAGTGGTTTTTCAACACTAACACAAGTGCGAAAAGTGGTTTTTCCACACTAATACAAGTGCAAAAGTGGTTTCCTGCACCAACACAACTGCGAAAAGTGGTTTTTCAACACTAACACAAGTGCGAAATGTGGTTTTTCAACACTAACACAAGTGCCAAAAGTGGCTTTCCACACTAATACAAGTGCAAAAGTGGTTTCCTGCACCAACACAAGTGCGAAAAGTGGTTTTTCAACACTAACACAGGTGCGAAAAGTGGTTTTTCAACACTATCACAAGTGCCAAAAGTGTTTTTTCCACACTAATACAAGTGCAAAAGTGGTTTCCTGCACCAACACAAGTGCGAAAAGTGGTTTTTCAACACTAACATAAATGCGAAAAGTGGTTTTCCAACACTAACACAAGTGTGAAAAGTGGTTTTTCCACACTAATACAAGTGCAATAGTGGTTTCCTGCACCAACACAAGTGCGAAAAGTGGTTTTTCAACACTATCAAAAGTGCAAAAAGTGTTTTTTCCACACTAATACAAGTGCAAAAGTGGTTTCCTGCACCAACACAAGTGCGAAAAGTGGTTTTTCAACACTAACACAAGTGCGAAAATTGGTTTTTCAACACTAACACAAGTGCGAAAAGTGGTTTTTCAACACTAACACAAGTGCGAAAAGTGTTTTTCCACACTAATACAAGTGCAAAAGTGGTTTCCTGCACCAACACAATTGCGAAAAGTGGTTTTTCAACACTAACACAAGTGCGAAAAGTGGTTTTTCAACACTAACACAAGTGCGAAAATTGGTTTTTCCACACTAATACAAGTGCAAAAGTGGTTTCCTGCACCAACACAAGTGCGAAAAGTGGTTTTTCAACACTAACACAAGTGCGAAAAGTGGTTTTTCAACACTAACACAAGTGCGAAAAGTGGTTTTTCAACACTAACACAAGAGCGAAAAGTGTTTTTTCACACTAATACAAGTGCAAAAGTGGTTTCCTGCACCAACACAAGTGCGAAAAGTGGTTTTTCAACACTAACACAAGTGCGAAAAGTGGTTTTTCAACACTAACACAAGTGCGAAAAGTGGCTTTTCAACACTAACACAAGTGCAAAAAGTGGTTTTTCCACACTAATACAAGTGCAAAAGTGGTTTCCTGCACCAACACAAGTGCGAAATGTGGTTTTTCAACACTAACACAAGTGCGAAAAGTGGTTTTTCAACACGAACACAAGTGCGAAAAGTGGTTTTTCAACACTAACACAAGTGCGAAAAGTGTTTTTTCCACACTAATACAAGTGCAAAAGTGGTTTCCTGCACCAACACAAGTGCGAAAAGTGGTTTTTCAACACTAACACAAGTGCGAAAAGTGGTTTTTCAACACTATCACAAGTGCAAAAAGTGTTTTTTCCACACTAATACAAGTGCAAAAGTGGTTTCCTGCACCAACACAAGTGCGAAAAGTGGTTTTTCAACACTAACACAAGTGCGAAAAGTGGTTTTTCAACACTAACACAAGTGCGAAAAGTGGTTTTTCAACATTAACACAAGTGCGAAAAGTGTTTTTTCCACACTAATACAAGTGCAAAAGTGGTTTCCTGCACCAACACAAGTGCGAAAAGTGGTTTTTCAACACTAACACAAGTGCGAAAAGTGGTTTTTCAACACTAACACAAGTGCGAAAAGTGGCTTTTCAACACTAACACAAGTGCAAAAAGTGGTTTTTCCACACTAATACAAGTGCAAAAGTGGTTTCCTGCACCAACACAAGTGCGAAATGTGGTTTTTCAACACTAACACAAGTGCGAAAAGTGGTTTTTCAACACGAACACAAGTGCGAAAAGTGGTTTTTCAACACTAACACAAGTGCGAAAAGTGTTTTTTCCACACTAATACAAGTGCAAAAGTGGTTTCCTGCACCAACACAAGTGCGAAAAGTGGTTTTTCAACACTAACACAAGTGCGAAAAGTGGTTTTTCAACACTATCACAAGTGCAAAAAGTGTTTTTTCCACACTAATACAAGTGCAAAAGTGGTTTCCTGCACCAACACAAGTGCGAAAAGTGGTTTTTCAACACTAACACAAGTGCGAAAAGTGGTTTTTCAACACTAACACAAGTGCGAAAAGTGGTTTTTCAACATTAACACAAGTGCGAAAAGTGTTTTTTCCACACTAATACAAGTGCAAAAGTGGTTTCCTGCACCAACACAAGTGCGAAAAGTGGTTTTTCAACACTAACAAAAGTGCGAAAAGTGGTTTTTCAACACTATCACAAGTGCAAAAAGTCTTTATTCCACACTAATACAAGTGCAAAAGTGGTTTCCTGCACCAACACAAGTGCGAAAAGTGGTTTTTCAACACTAACACAAGTGCGAAAAGTGGCTTTTCAACACTAACACAAGTGCGAAAAGTGGTTTTTCCACACTAATACAAGTGCAAAAGTGGTTTCCTGCACCAACACAAGTGCGAAAAGTGGTTTTTCAACACTAACACAAGTGCGAAAAGTGGTTTTTCAACACTAACACAAGTGCGAAAAGTGGTTTTTCAACACTATGACAAGTGCAAAAGTGGTTTCCTGCACCAACACAAGTGCGAAAAGTGGTTTTTCAACACTAACACAAGTGCGAAAAATGGTTTTTCAACACTATGACAAGTGCAAAAGGTGTTTTTTCCACACTCATACAAGTGCAAAAGTGGTTTCCTGCACCAACACAAGTGCGAAAAGTGGTTTTTCAACACTAACACAAGTGCGAAAAGTGGTTTTTCAACACTAACACAAGTGCGAAAAGTGGTTTTTCAACACTATCACAAGTGCAAAAAGTGTTTTTTCCACACTAATACAAGTGCAAAAGTGGTTTCCTGCACCAACACATGTGCGAAAAGTGGTTTTTCAACACTAACACAAGTGCGAAAAGTGGTTTTTCAACACTAACACAAGTGCGAAAATTGGTTTTTCCACACTAATACAAGTGCAAAAGTGGTTTCCTGCACCAACACAAGTGCGAAAAGTGGTTTTTCAACACTAACACAAGTGCGAAAAGTGGTTTTTCAACACTAACACAAGTGCGAAAAGTGGTTTTTCAACACTAACACAAGTGCGAAAAGTGGTTTTTCCACACTAATACAAGTGCAAAAGTGGTTTCCTGCACCAACACAACTGCGAAAAGTGGTTTTTCAACACTAACACAAGTGCGAAATGTGGTTTTTCAACACTAACACAAGTGCCAAAAGTGGCTTTCCACACTAATACAAGTGCAAAAGTGGTTTCCTGCACCAACACAAGTGCGAAAAGTGGTTTTTCAACACTAACACAGGTGCGAAAAGTGGTTTTTCAACACTATCACAAGTGCCAAAAGTGTTTTTTCCACACTAATACAAGTGCAAAAGTGGTTTCCTGCACCAACACAAGTGCGAAAAGTGGTTTTTCAACACTAACATAAATGCGAAAAGTGGTTTTCCAACACTAACACAAGTGCGAAAAGTGGTTTTTCCACACTAATACAAGTGCAATAGTGGTTTCCTGCACCAACACAAGTGCGAAAAGTGGTTTTTCAACACTATCAAAAGTGCAAAAAGTGTTTTTTCCACACTAATACAAGTGCAAAAGTGGTTTCCTGCACCAACACAAGTGCGAAAAGTGGTTTTTCAACACTAACACAAGTGCGAAAATTGGTTTTTCAACACTAACACAAGTGCGAAAAGTGGTTTTTCAACACTAACACAAGTGCGAAAAGTGTTTTTCCACACTAATACAAGTGCAAAAGTGATTTCCTGCACCAACACAATTGCGAAAAGTGGTTTTTCAACACTAACACAAGTGCGAAAAGTGGTTTTTCAACACTAACACAAGTGCAAAAAGTGGTTTTTCAACACTATCACAAGTGCAAAAAGTGTTTTTTCCACACTAATACAAGTGCAAAAGTGGTTTCCTGCACCAACACATGTGCGAAAAGTGGTTTTTCAACACTAACACAAGTGCGAAAAGTGGTTTTTCAACACTAACACAAGTGCGAAAATTGGTTTTTCCACACTAATACAAGTGCAAAAGTGGTTTCCTGCACCAACACAAGTGCGAAAAGTGGTTTTTCAACACTAACACAAGTGCGAAAAGTGGTTTTTCAACACTAACACAAGTGCGAAAAGTGGTTTTTCAACACTAACACAAGAGCGAAAAGTGTTTTTTCCACACTAATACAAGTGCAAAAGTGGTTTCCTGCACCAACACAAGTGCGAAAAGTGGTTTTTCAACACTAACACAAGTGCGAAAAGTGGTTTTTCAACACTAACACAAGTGCGAAAAGTGGCTTTTCAACACTAACACAAGTGCAAAAAGTGGTTTTTCCACACTAATACAAGTGCAAAAGTGGTTTCCTGCACCAACACAAGTGCGAAATGTGGTTTTTCAACACTAACACAAGTGCGAAAAGTGGTTTTTCAACACGAACACAAGTGCGAAAAGTGGTTTTTCCACACTAATACAAGTGCAAAAGTGGTTTCCTGCACCAACACAAGTGCGAAAAGTGGTTTTTCAACACTAACACAAGTGCGAAAAGTGGTTTTTCAACACTAACACAAGTGCGAAAAGTGGTTTTTCAACACTAACACAAGTGCGAAAAGTGGTTTTTCCACACTAATACAAGTGCAAAAGTGGTTTCCTGCACCAACACAACTGCGAAAAGTGGTTTTTCAACACTAACACAAGTGCGAAATGTGGTTTTTCAACACTAACACAAGTGCCAAAAGTGGCTTTCCACACTAATACAAGTGCAAAAGTGGTTTCCTGCACCAACACAAGTGCGAAAAGTGGTTTTTCAACACTAACACAGGTGCGAAAAGTGGTTTTTCAACACTATCACAAGTGCCAAAAGTGTTTTTTCCACACTAATACAAGTGCAAAAGTGGTTTCCTGCACCAACACAAGTGCGAAAAGTGGTTTTTCAACACTAACATAAATGCGAAAAGTGGTTTTCCAACACTAACACAAGTGCGAAAAGTGGTTTTTCCACACTAATACAAGTGCAATAGTGGTTTCCTGCACCAACACAAGTGCGAAAAGTGGTTTTTCAACACTATCAAAAGTGCAAAAAGTGTTTTTTCCACACTAATACAAGTGCAAAAGTGGTTTCCTGCACCAACACAAGTGCGAAAAGTGGTTTTTCAACACTAACACAAGTGCGAAAATTGGTTTTTCAACACTAACACAAGTGCGAAAAGTGGTTTTTCAACACTAACACAAGTGCGAAAAGTGTTTTTCCACACTAATACAAGTGCAAAAGTGATTTCCTGCACCAACACAATTGCGAAAAGTGGTTTTTCAACACTAACACAAGTGCGAAAAGTGGTTTTTCAACACTAACACAAGTGCAAAAAGTGGTTTTTCAACACTATCACAAGTGCAAAAAGTGTTTTTTCCACACTAATACAAGTGCAAAAGTGGTTTCCTGCACCAACACATGTGCGAAAAGTGGTTTTTCAACACTAACACAAGTGCGAAAAGTGGTTTTTCAACACTAACACAAGTGCGAAAATTGGTTTTTCCACACTAATACAAGTGCAAAAGTGGTTTCCTGCACCAACACAAGTGCGAAAAGTGGTTTTTCAACACTAACACAAGTGCGAAAAGTGGTTTTTCAACACTAACACAAGTGCGAAAAGTGGTTTTTCAACACTAACACAAGAGCGAAAAGTGTTTTTTCCACACTAATACAAGTGCAAAAGTGGTTTCCTGCACCAACACAAGTGCGAAAAGTGGTTTTTCAACACTAACACAAGTGCGAAAAGTGGTTTTTCAACACTAACACAAGTGCGAAAAGTGGCTTTTCAACACTAACACAAGTGCAAAAAGTGGTTTTTCCACACTAATACAAGTGCAAAAGTGGTTTCCTGCACCAACACAAGTGCGAAATGTGGTTTTTCAACACTAACACAAGTGCGAAAAGTGGTTTTTCAACACGAACACAAGTGCGAAAAGTGGTTTTTCAACACTAACACAAGTGCGAAAAGTGTTTTTTCCACACTAATACAAGTGCAAAAGTGGTTTCCTGCACCAACACAAGTGCGAAAAGTGGTTTTTCAACACTAACACAAGTGCGAAAAGTGGTTTTTCAACACTATCACAAGTGCAAAAAGTGTTTTTTCCACACTAATACAAGTGCAAAAGTGGTTTCCTGCACCAACACAAGTGCGAAAAGTGGTTTTTCAACACTAACACAAGTGCGAAAAGTGGTTTTTCAACACTAACACAAGTGCGAAAAGTGGTTTTTCAACATTAACACAAGTGCGAAAAGTGTTTTTTCCACACTAATACAAGTGCAAAAGTGGTTTCCTGCACCAACACAAGTGCGAAAAGTGGTTTTTCAACACTAACACAAGTGCGAAAAGTGGTTTTTCAACACTAACACAAGTGCGAAAAGTGGCTTTTCAACACTAACACAAGTGCAAAAAGTGGTTTTTCCACACTAATACAAGTGCAAAAGTGGTTTCCTGCACCAACACAAGTGCGAAATGTGGTTTTTCAACACTAACACAAGTGCGAAAAGTGGTTTTTCAACATGAACACAAGTGCGAAAAGTGGTTTTTCAACACTAACACAAGTGCGAAAAGTGTTTTTTCCACACTAATACAAGTGCAAAAGTGGTTTCCTGCACCAACACAAGTGCGAAAAGTGGTTTTTCAACACTAACACAAGTGCGAAAAGTGGTTTTTCAACACTATCACAAGTGCAAAAAGTG
The DNA here is from genome assembly GCF_964187855.1 of Myxine glutinosa. NCBI lineage: Eukaryota > Metazoa > Chordata > Myxini > Myxiniformes > Myxinidae > Myxine > Myxine glutinosa. The sequence continues at coordinate 56,746 of NW_027617670.1, forward strand.
TTTTTTCCACACTAATACAAGTGCAAAAGTGGTTTCCTGCACCAACACAAGTGCGAAAAGTGGTTTTTCAACACTAACACAAGTGCGAAAAGTGGTTTTTCAACACTAACACAAGTGCGAAAAGTGGTTTTTCAACATTAACACAAGTGCGAAAAGTGTTTTTTCCACACTAATACAAGTGCAAAAGTGGTTTCCTGCACCAACACAAGTGCGAAAAGTGGTTTTTCAACACTAACAAAAGTGCGAAAAGTGGTTTTTCAACACTATCACAAGTGCAAAAAGTCTTTATTCCACACTAATACAAGTGCAAAAGTGGTTTCCTGCACCAACACAAGTGCGAAAAGTGGTTTTTCAACACTAACACAAGTGCGAAAAGTGGCTTTTCAACACTAACACAAGTGCGAAAAGTGGTTTTTCCACACTAATACAAGTGCAAAAGTGGTTTCCTGCACCAACACAAGTGCGAAAAGTGGTTTTTCAACACTAACACAAGTGCGAAAAGTGGTTTTTCAACACTAACACAAGTGCGAAAAGGGGTTTTTCAACACTAACACAAGTGCGAAAAGTGGTTTTTCAACACTATGACAAGTGCAAAAGTGGTTTCCTGCACCAACACAAGTGCGAAAAGTGGTTTTTCAACACTAACACAAGTGCGAAAAATGGTTTTTCAACACTATGACAAGTGCAAAAGGTGTTTTTTCCACACTCATACAAGTGCAAAAGTGGTTTCCTGCACCAACACAAGTGCGAAAAGTGGTTTTTCAACACTAACACAAGTGCGAAAAGTGGTTTTTCAACACTAACACAAGTGCGAAAAGTGGTTTTTCAACACTATCACAAGTGCAAAAAGTGTTTTTTCCACACTAATACAAGTGCAAAAGTGGTTTCCTGCACCAACACATGTGCGAAAAGTGGTTTTTCAACACTAACACAAGTGCGAAAAGTGGTTTTTCAACACTAACACAAGTGCGAAAATTGGTTTTTCCACACTAATACAAGTGCAAAAGTGGTTTCCTGCACCAACACAAGTGCGAAAAGTGGTTTTTCAACACTAACACAAGTGCGAAAAGTGGTTTTTCAACACTAACACAAGTGCGAAAAGTGGTTTTTCAACACTAACACAAGAGCGAAAAGTGTTTTTTCCACACTAATACAAGTGCAAAAGTGGTTTCCTGCACCAACACAAGTGTGAAAAGTGGTTTTTCAACACTAACACAAGTGCGAAAAGTGGTTTTTCAACACTAACACAAGTGCGAAAAGTGGCTTTTCAACACTAACACATGTGCAAAAAGTGGTTTTTCCACACTAATACAAGTGCAAAAGTGGTTTCGTGCACCAACACAAGTGCGAAATGTGGTTTTTCAACACTAACACAAGTGCGAAAAGTGGTTTTTCAACACGAACACAAGTGCGAAAAGTGGTTTTTCAACACTAACACAAGTGCGAAAAGTGTTTTTTCCACACTAATACAAGTGCAAAAGTGGTTTCCTGCACCAACACAAGTGCGAAAAGTGGTTTTTCAACACTAACACAAGTGCGAAAAGTGGTTTTTCAACACTATCACAAGTGCAAAAAGTGTTTTTTCCACACTAATACAAGTGCAAAAGTGGTTTCCTGCACCAACACAAGTGCGAAAAGTGGTTTTTCAACACTAACACAAGTGCGAAAAGTGGTTTTTCAACACTAACACAAGTGCGAAAAGTGGTTTTTCAACATTAACACAAGTGCGAAAAGTGTTTTTTCCACACTAATACAAGTGCAAAAGTGGTTTCCTGCACCAACACAAGTGCGAAAAGTGGTTTTTCAACACTAACAAAAGTGCGAAAAGTGGTTTTGCAACACTATCACAAGTGCAAAAAGTCTTTATTCCACACTAATACCAAGTGCAAAAGTGGTTTCCTGCACCAACACAAGTGCGAAAAGTGGTTTTTCAACACTACACAAGTGCGAAAAGTGGCTTTTCAACACTAACACAAGTGCGAAAAGTGGTTTTTCCACACGAATACAAGTGCAAAAGTGGTTTCCTGCACCAACACAAGTGCGAAAAGTGGTTTTTCAACACTAACACAAGTGCGAAAAGTGGTTTTTCAACACTAACACAAGTGCGAAAAGTGGTTTTTCAACACTAACACAAGTGCGAAAAGTGGTTTTTCAACACTATGACAAGTGCAAAAGTGGTTTCCTGCACCAACACAAGTGCGAAAAGTGGTTTTTCAACACTAACACAAGTGCGAAAAGTGGTTTTTCAACACTATGACAAGTGCAAAAAGTGTTTTTTCCACACTCATACAAGTGCAAAAGTGGTTTCCTGCACCAACACAAGTGCGAAAAGTGGTTTTTCAACACTAACTCAAGTGCGAAAAGTGGTTTTTCAACACTAACACAGGTGCGAAAAGTGGTTTTTCAACACTATCACAAGTGCCAAAAGTGTTTTTTCCACACTAATACAAGTGCAAAAGTGGTTTCCTGCACTAACACAAGTGCGAAAAGTGGTTTTTCAACACTAACACAATTGCGAAAAGTGGTTTTCCAACACTAACACAAGTGCGAAAAGTGGTTTTCCACACTAATACAAGTGCAATAGTGGTTTCCTGCACCAACACAAGTGCGAAAAGTGGTTTTTCAACACTATCAAAAGTGCAAAAAGTGTTTTTTCAACACTAACACAAGTGCGAAAAGTGGTTTTTCAACACTAACACAAGTGCGAAAAGTGCTTTTTCCACACTAATACAAGTGCAAAAGTGGTTTCCTGCACCAACACAAGTGCGAAAAGTGGTTTTTCAACACTAACACAAGTGCGAAAAGTGGTTTTTCAACACTAACACAAGTGCGAAAAGTGGTTTTTCAACACTATCACAAGTGCAAAAAGTGTTTTTTCCACACTAATACAAGTGCAAAAGTGGTTTCCTGCACCAACACATGTGCGAAAAGTGGTTTTTCAACACTAACACAAGTGCGAAAAGTGGTTTTTCAACACTAACACAAGTGCGAAAAGTGGTTTTTCCACACTAATACAAGTGCAAAAGTGGTTTCCTGCACCAACACAAGTGCGAAAAGTGGTTTTTCAACACACCACATTTCCAAGCTGGCCTCCAAAGCCAGTCGCCGACTGGGCATCCTCCGTCGTGCGAAGTCCTTCCTCGGCACACCTGAGCTCCTCACCACATACAAGGCTTTCATCCGCACAATGGAATACTGTTCTCCCCTATGGGCCGGTGCTCCTGCCTCACACCTAGCTCGGCTTCACGCTGTTGAAACCAAAGCTTTCAGAATTATTGGAATCTCCCGCGATGAAGCTATCTCTGAGGGCCTTTCACTCACTCACCGCAGGCAGGTAGGTGGTCTTTCTGTCTTCTACCGACTCCTCTCCGGCCTTGCACCCCCAGCTCTCTCTGTGCTCTGTCCCCCAAATATTCCTACAGGTCGCACAAGATCTGCCAGCAACCCTCTGATGGTTAAACTGCCGAAATCTCGGCTCTCCGCTCACCTTCACTCTTTCATTCCTCTTTTCTCCCGCCTCTGGAACAAACTCCCTCACTCCCTTCAATCCCACTCCTCCCTCCAGGTCTTTAAAACAGCTGTTCACCACCATCTCTTATCTTCCCCCATCCAAAACCTTGATCTTTTCTACCCCCGCTAATTCACCCCAGATCCACCTTGTTTGAAATTCCAACTTCTTTCCTGGAAGTCCTGGCAGTGTCCATATGTTTTATACCTCTCCCACTGCCCCCTTCCCACGCCCCCCCCCCCCCCAAAGCCCTCGCCCTCTCTCAGATCTCTCGATGTCTCCATGTCTCTCGGTCCCTGCTCTCAAATGTTGTGTTTGTGTCCTTCCCCCTCTCTCCCCATCTTGTCTACCGCTCCCTATGTTATATGTTTTATGTGTCGGTTTGTCTTTCTGTGTGATTAATGTTCGCTCTTTCACGAGCCTCGATATTGTATACAAAAAAAAAAAAAAAAAAAAAAAAAAAAAAAAAAAAAAAAAAAAAAAAAAAAAAAAAAAAAAAAAAAAAAAACACAAGTGCGAAAAGTGGTTTTTCAACACTAACACAAGTGCAAAAAGTGGTTTTTCAACACTAACACAAGAGCGAAAAGTGTTTTTTCCACACTAATACAAGTGCAAAAGTGGTTTCCTGCACCAACACAAGTGCGAAAAGTGGTTTTTCAACACTAACACAAGTGCGATAAGTGGTTTTTCAACACTAACACAAGTGCGAAAAGTGGTTTTTCAACACTAACACAAGTGCGAAAAGTGATTTTTCCACACTAATACAAGTGCAAAAGTGGTTTCCTGCACCAACACAAGTGCGAAAAGTGGTTTTTCAACACTAACAAAAGTGCGAAAAGTGGTTTTTCAACATTATCACAAGTGCAAAAAGTCTTTATTCCACACTAATACAAGTGCAAAAGTGGTTTCCTGCACCAACACAAGTGCGAAAAGTGGTTTTTCAACACTAACACAAGTGCGAAATGTGGCTTTTCAACAATAACACAAGTGCGAAAAGTGGTTTTTCCACACTAATACAAGTGCAAAAGTGGTTTCCGGCACCAACACAAGTGCGAAAAGTGGTTTTTCAACACTAACACAAGTGCGAAAAGTGGTTTTTCAACACTAACACAAGTGCGAAAAGTGGTTTTTCAACACTAACACAAGTGCGAAAAGTGTTTTTTCCACACTAATACAAGTGCAAAAGTGGTTTCCTGCACCAACACAAGTGCGAAAAGTGGTTTTTCAACACTAACACAAGTGCGAAAAGTGGTTTTTCAACACTATGACAAGTGCAAAAAGTGTTTTTTCCACACTCATACAAGTGCAAAAGTGGTTTCCTGCACCAACACAAGTGCGAAAAGTGGTTTTTCAACACTAACTCAAGTGCGAAAAGTGGTTTTTCAACACTAACACAAGTGCGAAAAGTGGTTTTTCAACACTATCACAAGTGCAAAAAGTGTTTTTTCCACACTAATACAAGTGCAAAAGTGGTTTCCTGCACCAACACAAGTGCAAAAAGTGGTTTTTCAACACTAACACAATTGCGAAAAGTGGTTTTTCAACACTATCACAAGTGCAAAAAGTGTTTTTCCACACTAATACAAGTGCAAAAGTGGTTTCCTGCTCCAACACAAGTGCAAAATGTGGTTTTTCAACACTAACACAAGTGCGAAAAGTGGTTTTTCAACACTAACACAAGTGTGAAAAGTGGTTTTTCAACACTAACACAAGTGCGAAAAGTGGTTTTTCAACACTATCACAAGTGCAAAAAGTGTTTTTTCCACACTAATATAAGTGCAAAAGTGGTTTCCTGCACCAACACAAGTGCGAAAAGTGGTTTTTCAACACTAACACAAGTGCGAAAAGTGGTTTTTCAACACTACCACAAGTGCGATAAGTGGTTTTTCCACACTAATACAAGTGCAAAAGTGGTTTCCTGCACCAACACAAGTGCGAAAAGTGGATTTTCAACACTAACACAAGTGCGAAAAGTGGTTTTTCAACACTATTACAAGTGCAAAAAGTGTTTTTTCCACACTAATACAAGTGCAAAACTGGTTTGCTGCACCAACACAAGTGCGAAAAGTGGTTTTTCAACACTAACACAAGTGCGAAAAGTGGCTTTTCAACACTAACACAAGTGCGAAAAGTGGTTTTTCCACACTAATACAAGTGCAAAAGTGGTTTCCTGCACCAACACAAGTGCGAAAAGTGGTTTTTCAACACTAACACAAGTGCGAAAAGTGGTTTTTCAACACTAACACAAGTGCGAAAAGGGGTTTTTCAACACTAACACAAGTGCGAAAAGTGGTTTTTCAACACTATGACAAGTGCAAAAGTGGTTTCCTGCACCAACACAAGTGCGAAAAGTGGTTTTTCAACACTAACACAAGTGCGAAAAATGGTTTTTCAACACTATGACAAGTGCAAAAGGTGTTTTTTCCACACTCATACAAGTGCAAAAGTGGTTTCCTGCACCAACACAAGTGCGAAAAGTGGTTTTTCAACACTAACACAAGTGCGAAAAGTGGTTTTTCAACACTAACACAAGTGCGAAAAGTGGTTTTTCAACACTATCACAAGTGCAAAAAGTGTTTTTTCCACACTAATACAAGTGCAAAAGTGGTTTCCTGCACCAACACATGTGCGAAAAGTGGTTTTTCAACACTAACACAAGTGCGAAAAGTGGTTTTTCAACACTAACACAAGTGCGAAAATTGGTTTTTCCACACTAATACAAGTGCAAAAGTGGTTTCCTGCACCAACACAAGTGCGAAAAGTGGTTTTTCAACACTAACACAAGTGCGAAAAGTGGTTTTTCAACACTAACACAAGTGCGAAAAGTGGTTTTTCAACACTAACACAAGAGCGAAAAGTGTTTTTTCCACACTAATACAAGTGCAAAAGTGGTTTCCTGCACCAACACAAGTGCGAAAAGTGGTTTTTCAACACTAACACAAGTGCGAAAAGTGGTTTTTCAACACTAACACAAGTGCGAAAAGTGGCTTTTCAACACTAACACATGTGCAAAAAGTGGTTTTTCCACACTAATACAAGTGCAAAAGTGGTTTCCTGCACCAACACAAGTGCGAAATGTGGTTTTTCAACACTAACACAAGTGCGAAAAGTGGTTTTTCAACACGAACACAAGTGCGAAAAGTGGTTTTTCAACACTAACACAAGTGCGAAAAGTGTTTTTTCCACACTAATACAAGTGCAAAAGTGGTTTCCTGCACCAACACAAGTGCGAAAAGTGGTTTTTCAACACTAACACAAGTGCGAAAAGTGGTTTTTCAACACTATCACAAGTGCAAAAAGTGTTTTTTCCACACTAATACAAGTGCAAAAGTGGTTTCCTGCACCAACACAAGTGCGAAAAGTGGTTTTTCAACACTAACACAAGTGCGAAAAGTGGTTTTTCAACACTAACACAAGTGCGAAAAGTGGTTTTTCAACATTAACACAAGTGCGAAAAGTGTTTTTTCCACACTAATACAAGTGCAAAAGTGGTTTCCTGCACCAACACAAGTGCGAAAAGTGGTTTTTCAACACTAACAAAAGTGCGAAAAGTGGTTTTTCAACACTATCACAAGTGCAAAAAGTCTTTATTCCACACTAATACAAGTGCAAAAGTGGTTTCCTGCACCAACACAAGTGCGAAAAGTGGTTTTTCAACACTAACACAAGTGCGAAAAGTGGCTTTTCAACACTAACACAAGTGCGAAAAGTGGTTTTTCCACACGAATACAAGTGCAAAAGTGGTTTCCTGCACCAACACAAGTGCGAAAAGTGGTTTTTCAACACTAACACAAGTGCGAAAAGTGGTTTTTCAACACTAACACAAGTGCGAAAAGTGGTTTTTCAACACTAACACAAGTGCGAAAAGTGGTTTTTCAACACTATGACAAGTGCAAAAGTGGTTTCCTGCACCAACACAAGTGCGAAAAGTGGTTTTTCAACACTAACACAAGTGCGAAAAGTGGTTTTTCAACACTATGACAAGTGCAAAAAGTGTTTTTTCCACACTCATACAAGTGCAAAAGTGGTTTCCTGCACCAACACAAGTGCGAAAAGTGGTTTTTCAACACTAACTCAAGTGCGAAAAGTGGTTTTTCAACACTAACACAGGTGCGAAAAGTGGTTTTTCAACACTATCACAAGTGCCAAAAGTGTTTTTTCCACACTAATACAAGTGCAAAAGTGGTTTCCTGCACTAACACAAGTGCGAAAAGTGGTTTTTCAACACTAACACAAATGCGAAAAGTGGTTTTCCAACACTAACACAAGTGCGAAAAGTGGTTTTCCACACTAATACAAGTGCAATAGTGGTTTCCTGCACCAACACAAGTGCGAAAAGTGGTTTTTCAACACTATCAAAAGTGCAAAAAGTGTTTTTTCAACACTAACACAAGTGCGAAAAGTGGTTTTTCAACACTAACACAAGTGCGAAAAGTGTTTTTTCCACACTAATACAAGTGCAAAAGTGGTTTCCTGCACCAACACAAGTGCGAAAAGTGGTTTTTCAACACTAACACAAGTGCGAAAAGTGGTTTTTCAACACTAACACAAGTGCGAAAAGTGGTTTTTCAACACTATCACAAGTGCAAAAAGTGTTTTTTCCACACTAATACAAGTGCAAAAGTGGTTTCCTGCACCAACACATGTGCGAAAAGTGGTTTTTCAACACTAACACAAGTGCGAAAAGTGGTTTTTCAACACTAACACAAGTGCGAAAAGTGGTTTTTCCACACTAATACAAGTGCAAAAGTGGTTTCCTGCACCAACACAAGTGCGAAAAGTGGTTTTTCAACACTAACACAAGTGCGAAAAGTGGTTTTTCAACACTAACACAAGTGCAAAAAGTGGTTTTTCAACACTAACACAAGAGCGAAAAGTGTTTTTTCCACACTAATACAAGTGCAAAAGTGGTTTCCTGCACCAACACAAGTGCGAAAAGTGGTTTTTCAACACTAACACAAGTGCGATAAGTGGTTTTTCAACACTAACACAAGTGCGAAAAGTGGTTTTTCAACACTAACACAAGTGCGAAAAGTGATTTTTCCACACTAATACAAGTGCAAAAGTGGATTCCTGCACCAACACAAGTGCGAAAAGTGGTTTTTCAACACTAACAAAAGTGCGAAAAGTGGTTTTTCAACATTATCACAAGTGCAAAAAGTCTTTATTCCACACTAATACAAGTGCAAAAGTGGTTTCCTGCACCAACACAAGTGCGAAAAGTGGTTTTTCAACACTAACACAAGTGCGAAATGTGGCTTTTCAACAATAACACAAGTGCGAAAAGTGGTTTTTCCACACTAATACAAGTGCAAAAGTGGTTTCCGGCACCAACACAAGTGCGAAAAGTGGTTTTTCAACACTAACACAAGTGCGAAAAGTGGTTTTTCAACACTAACACAAGTGCGAAAAGTGGTTTTTCAACACTAACACAAGTGCGAAAAGTGTTTTTTCCACACTAATACAAGTGCAAAAGTGGTTTCCTGCACCAACACAAGTGCGAAAAGTGGTTTTTCAACACTAACACAAGTGCGAAAAGTGGTTTTTCAACACTATGACAAGTGCAAAAAGTGTTTTTTCCACACTCATACAAGTGCAAAAGTGGTTTCCTGCACCAACACAAGTGCGAAAAGTGGTTTTTCAACACTAACTCAAGTGCGAAAAGTGGTTTTTCAACACTAACACAAGTGCGAAAAGTGGTTTTTCAACACTATCACAAGTGCAAAAAGTGTTTTTTCCACACTAATACAAGTGCAAAAGTGGTTTCCTGCACCAACACAAGTGCAAAAAGTGGTTTTTCAACACTAACACAATTGCGAAAAGTGGTTTTTCAACACTATCACAAGTGCAAAAAGTGTTTTTCCACACTAATACAAGTGCAAAAGTGGTTTCCTGCTCCAACACAAGTGCAAAAAGTGGTTTTTCAACACTAACACAAGTGCGAAAAGTGGTTTTTCAACACTAACACAAGTGTGAAAAGTGGTTTTTCAACACTAACACAAGTGCGAAAAGTGGTTTTTCAACACTATCACAAGTGCAAAAAGTGTTTTTTCCACACTAATATAAGTGCAAAAGTGGTTTCCTGCACCAACACAAGTGCGAAAAGTGGTTTTTCAACACTAACACAAGTGCGAAAAGTGGTTTTTCAACACTACCACAAGTGCGATAAGTGGTTTTTCCACACTAATACAAGTGCAAAAGTGGTTTCCTGCACCAACACAAGTGCGAAAAGTGGATTTTCAACACTAACACAAGTGCGAAAAGTGGTTTTTCAACACTATTACAAGTGCAAAAAGTGTTTTTTCCACACTAATACAAGTGCAAAACTGGTTTGCTGCACCAACACAATTGCGAAAAGTGGTTTTTCAACACTAACACAAGTGCGAAAAGTGGTTTTTCAACACTAACACAAGTGCGAAAAGTGGTTTTTCCACACTAATACAAGTGCAAAAGTGGTTTCCTGCACCAACACAAGTGCGAAAAGTGGTTTTTCAACACTAACACAAGTGCGAAAAGTGGTTTTTCAACACTAACACAAGTGCGAAAAGTGTTTTTGACACACTAATACAAGTGCAAAAGTGGTTTCCTGCACCAACACAAGTGCGAAAAGTGGTTTTTCAACACTAACACAAGTGCGAAAAGTGGTTTTTCAACACTAACACAAGTGCGAAAAGTGTTTTTTCCACACTAATACAAGTGCAAAAGTGGTTTCCTGCACCAACACAAGTGCGAAAAGTGGTTTTTCAACACTATCACAAGTGCAAAAAGTCTTTTTTCCACACTAATACAAGTGCAAAAGTGGTTTCCTGCACCAACACAAGTGCGAAAAGTGGTTTTACAACACTAACACAAGTGCGAAAAGTGGCTTTTCAACACTAACACAAGTGCGAAAAGTGGTTTTTCCACACTAATACAAGTGCAAAAGTGGTTTCCTGCACCAACACAAGTGCGAAAAGTGGTTTTACAACACTAACACAAGTGCGAAAAGTGGCTTTTCAACACTAACACAAGTGCGAAAAGTGGTTTTTCCACACTAATACAAGTGCAAAAGTGGTTTCCTGCACCAACACAAGTGCGAAAAGTGGTTTTTCAACACTAACACAAGTGCGAAAAGTGGTTTTTCAACACTAACACAAGTGCGAAAAGTGGTTTTTCAACACTAACACAAGTGCGAAAAGTGTTTTTTCCACACTAATACAAGTGCAAAACTGGTTTCCTGCACCAACACAACTGCGAAAAGTGGTTTTTCAACACTAACACAAGTGCGAAAAGTGGTTTTTCAACACTAACACAAGTGCGAAAAGTGTTTTTTCCACACTAATACAAGTGCAAAAGTGGTTTCCCGCACCAACACAAGTGCGAAAAGTGGTTTTTCAACACTAACACAAGTGCGAAAAGTGGTTTTTCAACACTAACACAAGTGCGAAAAGTGGTTTTTCAACACTAACACAAGTGCGAAAAGTGGTTTTTCCACACTAATACAAGTGCAAAAGTGGTTTCCTGCACCAACACAACTGCGAAAAGTGGTTTTTCAACACTAACACAAGTGCGAAATGTGGTTTTTCAACACTAACACAAGTGCCAAAAGTGGATTTCCACACTAATACAAGTGCAAAAGTGGTTTCCTGCACCAACACAAGTGCGAAAAGTGGTTTTTCAACACTAACACAGGTGCGAAAAGTGGTTTTTCAACACTATCACAAGTGCAAAAAGTCTTTTTTCCACACTAATACAAGTGCAAAAGTGGTTTCCTGCACCAACACAAGTGCAAAAGTGGTTTCCTGCACCAACACAAGTGCGAAAAGTGGATTTTCAACACTAACACAAGTGCGAAAAGTGGTTTTTCAACACCAACACAAGTGCGAAAAGTGTTTTTTCCACACTAATACAAGTGCAAAAGTGGTTTCCTGCACCAACACAAGTGCGAAAAGTGGTTTTTCAACACTAACACAAGTGCGAAAAGTGGTTTTTCAACACTAACACAAGTGCGAAAAGTGTTTTTTCCACACTAATACAAGTGCAAAAGTGGTTTCCTGCACCAACACAAGTGCGAAAAGTGGTTTTTCAACACTATCACAAGTGCAAAAAGTCTTTTTTCCACACTAATACAAGTGCAAAAGTGGTTTCCTGCACCAACACAAGTGCGAAAAGTGGTTTTACAACACTAACACAAGTGCGAAAAGTGGCTTTTCAACACTAACACAAGTGCGAAAAGTGGTTTTTCCACACTAATACAAGTGCAAAAGTGGTTTCCTGCACCAACACAAGTGCGAAAAGTGGTTTTTCAACACTAACACAAGTGTGAAAAGTGGTTTTTCAACACTAACACAAGTGCGAAAAGTGGTTTTTCAACACTAACACAAGTGCGAAAAGTGTTTTTTCCACACTAATACAAGTGCAAAACTGGTTTCCTGCACCAACACAACTGCGAAAAGTGGTTTTTCAACACTAACACAAGTGCGAAAAGTGGTTTTTCAACACTAACACAAGTGCGAAAAGTGTTTTTTCCACACTAATACAAGTGCAAAAGTGGTTTCCTGCACCAACACAAGTGCGAAAAGTGGTTTTTCAACACTAACACAAGTGCGAAAAGTGGTTTTTCAACACTAACACAAGTGCGAAAAGTGGTTTTTCAACACTAACACAAGTGCGAAAAGTGGTTTTTCCACACTAATACAAGTGCAAAAGTGGTTTCCTGCACCAACACAACTGCGAAAAGTGGTTTTTCAACACTAACACAAGTGCGAAATGTGGTTTTTCAACACTAACACAAGTGCCAAAAGTGGATTTCCACACTAATACAAGTGCAAAAGTGGTTTCCTGCACCAACACAAGTGCGAAAAGTGGTTTTTCAACACTAACACAAGTGCGAAAAGTGGTTTTTCAACACTAACACAAGTGCGAAAAGTGGTTTTTCAACACTAACACAAGTGCGAAAAGTGGTTTTTCCACACTAATACAAGTGCAAAAGTGGTTTCCGGCACCAACACAAGTGCGAAAAGTGGTTTTTCAACACTAACACAAGTGCGAAAAGTGGTTTTTCAACACTAACACAAGTGCGAAAAGTGGTTTTTCAACACTAACACAAGTGCGAAAAGTGTTTTTTCCACACTAATACAAGTGCAAAAGTGGTTTCCTGCACCAACACAAGTGCGAAAAGTGGTTTTTCAACACTAACACAAGTGCGAAAAGTGGTTTTTCAACACTATGACAAGTGCAAAAAGTGTTTTTTCCACACTCATACAAGTGCAAAAGTGGTTTCCTGCACCAACACAAGTGCGAAAAGTGGTTTTTCAACACTAACTCAAGTGCGAAAAGTGGTTTTTCAACACTAACACAAGTGCGAAAAGTGGTTTTTCAACACTATCACAAGTGCAAAAAGTGTTTTTTCCACACTAATACAAGTGCAAAAGTGGTTTCCTGCACCAACACAAGTGCAAAAAGTGGTTTTTCAACACTAACACAATTGCGAAAAGTGGTTTTTCAACACTATCACAAGTGCAAAAAGTGTTTTTCCACACTAATACAAGTGCAAAAGTGGTTTCCTGCTCCAACACAAGTGCAAAAAGTGGTTTTTCAACACTAACACAAGTGCGAAAAGTGGTTTTTCAACACTAACACAAGTGTGAAAAGTGGTTTTTCAACACTAACACAAGTGCGAAAAGTGGTTTTTCAACACTATCACAAGTGCAAAAAGTGTTTTTTCCACACTAATATAAGTGCAAAAGTGGTTTCCTGCACCAACACAAGTGCGAAAAGTGGTTTTTCAACACTAACACAAGTGCGAAAAGTGGTTTTTCAACACTACCACAAGTGCGATAAGTGGTTTTTCCACACTAATACAAGTGCAAAAGTGGTTTCCTGCACCAACACAAGTGCGAAAAGTGGATTTTCAACACTAACACAAGTGCGAAAAGTGGTTTTTCAACACTATTACAAGTGCAAAAAGTGTTTTTTCCACACTAATACAAGTGCAAAACTGGTTTGCTGCACCAACACAATTGCGAAAAGTGGTTTTTCAACACTAACACAAGTGCGAAAAGTGGTTTTTCAACACTAACACAAGTGCGAAAAGTGGTTTTTCCACACTAATACAAGTGCAAAAGTGGTTTCCTGCACCAACACAAGTGCGAAAAGTGGTTTTTCAACACTAACACAAGTGCGAAAAGTGGTTTTTCAACACTAACACAAGTGCGAAAAGTGTTTTTGACACACTAATACAAGTGCAAAAGTGGTTTCCTGCACCAACACAAGTGCGAAAAGTGGTTTTTCAACACTAACACAAGTGCGAAAAGTGGTTTTTCAACACTAACACAAGTGCGAAAAGTGTTTTTTCCACACTAATACAAGTGCAAAAGTGGTTTCCTGCACCAACACAAGTGCGAAAAGTGGTTTTTCAACACTATCACAAGTGCAAAAAGTCTTTTTTCCACACTAATACAAGTGCAAAAGTGGTTTCCTGCACCAACACAAGTGTGAAAAGTGGTTTTACAACACTAACACAAGTGCGAAAAGTGGCTTTTCAACACTAACACAAGTGCGAAAAGTGGTTTTTCCACACTAATACAAGTGCAAAAGTGGTTTCCTGCACCAACACAAGTGCGAAAAGTGGTTTTTCAACACTAACACAAGTGCGAAAAGTGGTTTTTCAACACTAACACAAGTGCGAAAAGTGGTTTTTCAACACTAACACAAGTGCGAAAAGTGTTTTTTCCACACTAATACAAGTGCAAAACTGGTTTCCTGCACCAACACAACTGCGAAAAGTGGTTTTTCAACACTAACACAAGTGCGAAAAGTGGTTTTTCAACACTAACACAAGTGCGAAAAGTGTTTTTTCCACACTAATACAAGTGCAAAAGTGGTTTCCTGCACCAACACAAGTGCGAAAAGTGGTTTTTCAACACTAACACAAGTGCGAAAAGTGGTTTTTCAACACTAACACAAGTGCGAAAAGTGGTTTTTCAACACTAACACAAGTGCGAAAAGTGGTTTTTCCACACTAATACAAGTGCAAAAGTGGTTTCCTGCACCAACACAACTGCGAAAAGTGGTTTTTCAACACTAACACAAGTGCGAAATGTGGTTTTTCAACACTAACACAAGTGCCAAAAGTGGATTTCCACACTAATACAAGTGCAAAAGTGGTTTCCTGCACCAACACAAGTGCGAAAAGTGGTTTTTCAACACTAACACAGGTGCGAAAAGTGGTTTTTCAACACTATCACAAGTGCAAAAAGTCTTTTTTCCACACTAATACAAGTGCAAAAGTGGTTTCCTGCACCAACACAAGTGCAAAAGTGGTTTCCTGCACCAACACAAGTGCGAAAAGTGGATTTTCAACACTAACACAAGTGCGAAAAGTGGTTTTTCAACACTATTACAAGTGCAAAAAGTGTTTTTTCCACACTAATACAAGTGCAAAACTGGTTTGCTGCACCAACACAATTGCGAAAAGTGGTTTTTCAACACTAACACAAGTGCGAAAAGTGGTTTTTCAACACTAACACAAGTGCGAAAAGTGGTTTTTCCACACTAATACAAGTGCAAAAGTGGTTTCCTGCACCAACACAAGTGCGAAAAGTGGTTTTTCAACACTAACACAAGTGCGAAAAGTGGTTTTTCAACACTAACATAAGTGCGAAAAGTGTTTTTGACAAACTAATACAAGTGCAAAAGTGGTTTCCTGCACCAACACAAGTGCGAAAAGTGGTTTTTCAACACTAACACAAGTGCGAAAAGTGGTTTTTCAACACTAACACAAGTGCGAAAAGTGTTTTTTCCACACTAATACAAGTGCAAAAGTGGTTTCCTGCACCAACACAAGTGCGAAAAGTGGTTTTTCAACACTATCACAAGTGCAAAAAGTCTTTTTTCCACACTAATACAAGTGCAAAAGTGGTTTCCTGCACCAACACAAGTGCGAAAAGTGGTTTTGCAACACTAACACAAGTGCGAAAAGTGGCTTTTCAACACTAACACAAGTGCGAAAAGTGGTTTTTCCACACTAATACAAGTGCAAAAGTGGTTTCCTGCACCAACACAAGTGCGAAAAGTGGTTTTTCAACACTAACACAAGTGTGAAAAGTGGTTTTTCAACACTAACACAAGTGCGAAAAGTGGTTTTTCAACACTAACACAAGTGCGAAAAGTGTTTTTTCCACACTAATACAAGTGCAAAACTGGTTTCCTGCACCAACACAACTGCGAAAAGTGGTTTTTCAACACTAACACAAGTGTGAAAAGTGGTTTTTCAACACTAACACAAGTGCGAAAAGTGTTTTTTCCACACTAATACAAGTGCAAAAGTGGTTTCCTGCACCAACACAAGTGCGAAAAGTGGTTTTTCAACACTAACACAAGTGCGAAAAGTGGTTTTTCAACACTAACACAAGTGCGAAAAGTGGTTTTTCAACACTAACACAAGTGCGAAAAGTGGTTTTTCCACACTAATACAAGTGCAAAAGTGGTTTCCTGCACCAACACAACTGCGAAAAGTGGTTTTTCAACACTAACACAAGTGCGAAATGTGGTTTTTCAACACTAACACAAGTGCCAAAAGTGGATTTCCACACTAATACAAGTGCAAAAGTGGTTTCCTGCACCAACACAAGTGCGAAAAGTGGTTTTTCAACACTAACACAAGTGCGAAAAGTGGTTTTTCAACACTAACACAAGTGCGAAAAGTGGTTTTTCAACACTAACACAAGTGCGAAAAGTGGTTTTTCCACACTAATACAAGTGCAAAAGTGGTTTCCTGCACCAACACAACTGCGAAAAGTGGTTTTTCAACACTAACACAAGTGCGAAATGTGGTTTTTCAACACTAACACAAGTGCCAAAAGTGGATTTCCACACTAATACAAGTGCAAAAGTGGTTTCCTGCACCAACACAAGTGCGAAAAGTGGTTTTTCAACACTAACACAGGTGCGAAAAGTGGTTTTTCAACACTATCACAAGTGCCAAAAGTGTTTTTTCCACACTAATACAAGTGCAAAAGTGGTTTCCTGCACCAACACAAGTGCGAAAAGTGGTTTTTCAACACTAACATAAATGCGAAAAGTGGTTTTCCAACACTAACACAAGTGCGAAAAGTGGTTTTTCCACACTAATACAAGTGCAATAGTGGTTTCCTGCACTAACACAAGTGCGAAAAGTGGTTTTTCAACACTATCAAAAGTGCAAAAAGTGTTTTTTCCACACTAATACAAGTGCAAAAGTGGTTTCCTGCACCAACACAAGTGTGAAAAGTTGTTTTTCAACACTAACACAAGTGCGAAAATTGGTTTTTCAACACTAACACAAGTGCAAAAAGTGGTTTTTCAACACTAACACAAGTGCGAAAAGTGTTTTTTCCACACTAATACAAGTGCAAAAGTGGTTTCCTGCACCAACACAAGTGCGAAAAGTGGTTTTTCAACACTAACACAAGTGCGAAAAGTGGTTTTTCAACTCTAACACAAGTGCGAAAAGTGGTTTTTCAACACTATCACAAGTGCAAAAAGTGTTTTTTCCACACTAATACAAGTGCAAAAGTGGTTTCCTGCACCAACACATGTGCGAAAAGTGGTTTTTCAACACTAACACAAGTGCGAAAAGTGGTTTTTCAACACTAACACAAGTGCGAAAATTGGTTTTTCCACACTAATACAAGTGCAAAAGTGGTTTCCTGCACCAACACAAGTGCGAAAAGTGGTTTTTCAACACTAACACAAGTGCGAAAAGTGGTTTTTCAACACTAACACAAGTGCGAAAAGTGGTTTTTCAACACTAACACAAGAGCGAAAAGTGTTTTTTCCACACTAATACAAGTGAAAAAGTGGTTTCCTGCACCAACACAAGTGCGAAAAGTGGTTTTCCAACACTAACACAAGTGCGAAAAGTGGTTTTTCAACACTAACACAAGTGCGAAAAGTGGTTTTTCAACACTAACACAAGTGCGAAAAGTGATTTTTCCACACTAATACAAGTGCAAAAGTGGTTTCCTGCACCAACACAAGTGCGAAAAGTGGTTTTTCAACACTAACAAAAGTGCGAAAAGTGGTTTTTCAACACTATTACAAGTGCAAAAAGTCTTTATTCCACACTAATACAAGTGCAAAAGTGGTTTCCTGCACCAACACAAGTGCGAAAAGTGGTTTTTCAACACTAACACAAGTGCGAAAAGTGGCTTTTCAACACTAACACAAGTGCGAAAAGTGGTTTTTCCACACTAATACAAGTGCAAAAGTGGTTTCCTGCACCAACACAAGTGCGAAAAGTGGTTTTTCAACACTAACACAAGTGCGAAAAGTGGTTTTTCAACACTAACACAAGTGCGAAAAGTGGTTTTTCAACACTAACACAAGTGCGAAAAGTGGTTTTTCAACACTAACACAAGTGCGAAAAGTGTTTTTTCCACACTAATACAAGTGCAAAACTGGTTTCCTGCACCAACACAACTGCGAAAAGTGGTTTTTCAACACTAACACAAGTGCGAAAAGTGGTTTTTCAACACTAACACAAGTGCGAAAAGTGTTTTTTCCACACTAATACAAGTGCAAAAGTGGTTTCCTGCACCAACACAAGTGCGAAAAGTGGTTTTTCAACACTAACACAAGTGCGAAAAGTGGTTTTTCAACACTAACACAAGTGCGAAAAGTGGTTTTTCAACACTAACACAAGTGCGAAAAGTGGTTTTTCCACACTAATACAAGTGCAAAAGTGGTTTCCTGCACCAACACAACTGCGAAAAGTGGTTTTTCAACACTAACACAAGTGCGAAATGTGGTTTTTCAACACTAACACAAGTGCCAAAAGTGGATTTCCACACTAATACAAGTGCAAAAGTGGTTTCCTGCACCAACACAAGTGCGAAAAGTGGTTTTTCAACACTAACACAGGTGCGAAAAGTGGTTTTTTTTTTTTTTTTTTTTTTTTTTTTGTATACAAGATCGAGGCTCGTGAAAGAGCGAACATTAATCACACAGAAAGACAAACCGACACATAAAACATATAACATAGGGAGCGGTAGACAAGATGGGGAGAGAGGGGGAAGGACACAAACACAACATTTGAGAGCAGGGACCGAGAGACATGGAGACATCGAGAGATCTGAGAGAGGGCGAGGGCTTTGGGGGGGGGGGGGGCGTGGGAAGGGGGCAGTGGGAGAGGTATAAAACATATGGACACTGCCAGGACTTCCAGGAAAGAAGTTGGAATTTCAAACAAGGTGGATCTGGGGTGAATTAGCGGGGGTAGAAAAGATCAAGGTTTTTGATGGGGGAAGATAAGAGATGGTGGTGAACAGCTGTTTTAAAGACCTGGAGGGAGGAGTGGGATTGAAGGGAGTGAGGGAGTTTGTTCCAGAGGCGGGAGAAAAGAGGAATGAAAGAGTGAAGGTGAGCGGAGAGCCGAGATTTCGGCAGTTTAACCATCAGAGGGTTGCTGGCAGATCTTGTGCGACCTGTAGGAATATTTGGGGGACAGAGCACAGAGAGAGCTGGGGGTGCAAGGCCGGAGAGGAGTCGGTAGAAGACAGAAAGACCACCTACCTGCCTGCGGTGAGTGAGTGAAAGGCCCTCAGAGATAGCTTCATCGCGGGAGATTCCAATAATTCTGAAAGCTTTGGTTTCAACAGCGTGAAGCCGAGCTAGGTGTGAGGCAGGAGCACCGGCCCATAGGGGAGAACAGTATTCCATTGAGCTGCGGATGAAAGCCTTGTATGTGGTGAGGAGCTCAGGTGTGCCGAGGAAGGACTTCGCACGACGGAGGATGCCCAGTCGGCGACTGGCTTTGGAGGCCAGCTTGGAAATGTGGTTTTCCCAAGAAAGATCATGGCAGATAGTGAGACCCAAAATCTTGAGCGACAGACCTTCTTGGAGAGGATTGTTGAGAAAGTAGATGGGAGGGTTGTCCAGTCGATCTTTTCGGAGAGACATAGTAAGAGTGTGAGATTTGTCAGGATTGAAAGACATGTTCCACTTGTTTGACCAGTCTGTGATTTTGTCCAGGTCTTCAGAGAGTGAGGAGGCAGCAGACTGCCGATCTGAGGGAAGAGGAATGGAGCGGCAGAGAGTGGAGTCATCAGCAAAGAGATAGAGAGGATTTTCGAGAGAGTCAGAGAGATCATTGATGAAGACCAGAAAAAGCACGGGGCCCAGAACACTGCCTTGGGGAACTCCAGCCTGAACAGGAAGAGGAGGTGAGAGAAACCCATTCAGGGCCACACGTTGACGACGACTAGAGAGGAAGTCCGCCAGCCATGCGTGGAGATTTCCATGGATACCAAAGGAGGAGAGTTTGGTGAGCAGAGCGGGGTGCCAGACCGTGTCGAAGGCACGTGATATGTCGAGGGAGACAGCTCTAATTTCCTGTTTGGCATTGAGGACCTCCATCCATTGTTGAGACAGCAGAAGCAGCATGTCCAGAGTAGAGTGACCTGGTCTGAAACCAAATTGATGATCAGAGATCAAGCCATTGGAGAAGAGGAAAGATTTCATATCAGAAGCAATGATGGATTCCATGACTTTGCTGATAATTGGGAGAAGGCTGATTGGTCTGTAGTTGCTAGGATCTGTTTTTGCACCTTTTTTGTGCAAAGCGGTGATGTTGGCTGATTTCCAAGCAGATGGCAGTTGACCTTGAGCAAAAGAGAGGGTGAAGAGAACAGAGAGAGGGTGAGATAGAGCGGCAGAGCAGGATTTTAGGACCCGTGGGCTGATGCCGTCGGGTCCAGTTGCAGAATCAGAGTCGAGGGTTGACAGAAACTTTTCCACCTTGTCAGGAGGAAAGGACACGGAGTCCAGGAGCAGCAGGGTACGACTGGGTATGGTGGGTACAGAGAGGGATGGGTTTGGGACACAAGATTTAGAGGCAAACACAGAGTTGAGGCATTCAGCTTTTTCACGTGCGGAGTCAGCTGTGTAGCCGTTTGAGGTAAGGGAGGGGATGGAGGGGGAACAAACACCAGAAACGGATTTGACCAGACGCCACCAGGATTTGGAAGAGGGAGACAGATAAGAGAGTTCGGTCTTGAGAACGGAGAGATATTGTTTCCTGGCTCTCCTGAGGGTGGACACACACTTGTTTCGGGCTTTGTGAAAGGTTTTTCAACACTATCACAAGTGCCAAAAGTGTTTTTTCCACACTAATACAAGTGCAAAAGTGGTTTCCTGCACCAACACAAGTGCGAAAAGTGGTTTTTCAACACTAACATAAATGCGAAAGGTGGTTTTCCAACACTAACACAAGTGCGAAAAGTGGTTTTTCCACACTAATACAAGTGCAATAGTGGTTTCCTGCACCAACACAAGTGCGAAAAGTGGTTTTCAACTCTATCAAAAGTGCAGAAAGTGTTTTTTCCACACTAATACAAGTGCAAAAGTGGTTTCCTGCACCAACACAAGTGCGAAAAGTGGTTTTTCAACACTAACACAAGTGCGAAAATTGGTTTTTCAACACTAACACAAGTGCGAAAAGTGGTTTTTCAACACTAACACAAGTGCGAAAAGTGTTTTTTCCACACTAATACAAGTGCAAAAGTGGTTTCCTGCACCAACACAAGTGCGAAAAGTGGTTTTTCAACACTAACACAAGTGCGAAAAGTGGTTTTTCAACACTAACACAAGTGCGAAAAGTGGTTTTTCAACACTATCACAAGTGCAAAAAGTGTTTTTTCCACACTAATATAAGTGCAAAAGTGGTTTCCTGCACCAACACAAGTGCGAAAAGTGGTTTTTCAACACTAACACAAGTGCGAAAAGTGGTTTTTCAACACGACCACAAGTGCGATAAGTGGTTTTCCCACACTAATACAAGTGCAAAAGTGGTTTCCTGCACCAACACAAGTGCGAAAAGTGGATTTTCAACACTAACACAAGTGCGAAAAGTGGTTTTTCAACACTATTACAAGTGCAAAAAGTGTTTTTTCCACACTAATACAAGTGCAAACTGGTTTCCTGCACCAACACAATTGCGAAAAGTGGTTTTTCAACACTAACACAAGTGCGAAAAGTGGTTTTTCAACACTAACACAAGTGCGAAAAGTGGTTTTTCCACACTAATACAAGTGCAAAAGTGGTTTCCTGCACCAACACAAGTGCGAAAAGTGGTTTTTCAACACTAACACAAGTGCGAAAAGTGTTTTTGACACACTAATACAAGTGCAAAAGTGGTTTCCTGCACCAACACAAGTGCGAAAAGTGGTTTTTCAACACTAACACAAGTGCGAAAAGTGGTTTTTCAACACTAACACAAGTGCGAAAAGTGTTTTTTCCACACTAATACAAGTGCAAAAGTGGTTTCCTGCACCAACACAAGTGCGAAAAGTGGTTTTTCAACACTAACACAAGTGCGAAAAGTGGTTTTTCAACACTATCACAAGTGCAAAAAGTCTTTTTTCCACACTAATACAAGTGCAAAAGTGGTTTCCTGCACCAACACAAGTGCGAAAAGTGGTTTTACAACACTAACACAAGTGCGAAAAGTGGCTTTTCAACACTAACACAAGTGCGAAAAGTGGTTTTTCCACACTAATACAAGTGCAAAAGTGGTTTCCTGCACCAACACAAGTGCGAAAAGTGGTTTTTCAACACTAACACAAGTGCGAAAAGTGGTTTTTCAACACTAACACAAGTGCGAAAAGTGGTTTTTCAACACTAACACAAGTGCGAAAAGTGTTTTTTCCACACTAATACAAGTGCAAAACTGGTTTCCTGCACCAACACAACTGCGAAAAGTGGTTTTTCAACACTAACACAAGTGCGAAAATTGGTTTTTCCACACTAATACAAGTGCAAAAGTGGTTTCCTGCACCAACACAAGTGCGAAAAGTGGTTTTTCAACACTAACACAAGTGCGAAAAGTGGTTTTTCAACACTAACACAAGTGCGAAAAGTGGTTTTTCAACACTAACACAAGAGCGAAAAGTGTTTTTTCCACACTAATACAAGTGCAAAAGTGGTTTCCTGCACCAACACAAGTGCGAAAAGTGGTTTTCCAACACTAACACAAGTGCGAAAAGTGGTTTTTCAACACTAACACAAGTGCGAAAAGTGGTTTTTCAACACTAACACAAGTGCGAAAAGTGATTTTTCCACACTAATACAAGTGCAAAAGTGGTTTCCTGCACCAACACAAGTGCGAAAAGTGGTTTTTCAACACTAACAAAAGTGCGAAAAGTGGTTTTTCAACACTATCACAAGTGCAAAAAGTCTTTATTCCACACTAATACAAGTGCAAAAGTGGTTTCCTGCACCAACACAAGTGCGAAAAGTGGTTTTTCAACACTAACACAAGTGCGAAAAGTGGCTTTTCAACACTAACACAAGTGCGAAAAGTGGTTTTTCCACACTAATACAAGTGCAAAAGTGGTTTCCTGCACCAACACAAGTGCGAAAAGTGGTTTATCAACACTAACACAAGTGCGAAAAGTGGTTTTTCAACACTAACACAAGTGCGAAAAGTGGTTTTTCAACACTAACACAAGTGCGAAAAGTGGTTTTTCAACACTAACACAAGTGCGAAAAGTGTTTTTTCCACACTAATACAAGTGCAAAACTGGTTTCCTGCACCAACACAAGTGCGAAAAATGGTTTTTCAACACTAACACAAGTGCAAAAAGTGGTTTTTCAACACTAACACAAGTGCGAAAAGTGGTTTTTCAATACTAGCACAAGTGCGAAAAGTGGTTTTTCAACACTATCACAAGTGCAAAAAGTGGTTTTTCCACACTAATACAAGTGCAAAAGTGGTTTCCTGCACCAACACAAGTGCGAAAAGTGGTTTTTCAACACTAACACAAGTGTGAAAAGTGTTTTTTCAACACTAGCACAAGTGCGAAAAGTGGTTTTTCAACACTATCACAAGTGCAAAAAGTGGTTTTTACACACTAATACAAGTGCAAAAGTGGTTTCCTGCACCAACACAAGTGCAAAAAGTGTTTTTTCAACACTAGCACAAGTGCGAAAAATGGTTTTTCAACACTATCACAAGTGCAAAAAGTGTTTTTTCCACACTAATACAAGTGCAAAAGTGGTTTCCTGCACCAACACAAGTGCGAAAAGGGGTTTTTCAACACAAACACAAGTGCGAAAAGTGGTTTTCAACACAATTACAAGTGCAAAAAGTGTTTTTTCCACACTAATACAAGTGCAAAAGTGGTTTCCTGCACCAACACAAGTGCGAAAAGTGGTTTTTCAACACTAACACAAGTGCGAAAAGTGGTTTTTCAACACTAACACAAGGGCGAAAAGTGGTTTTTCAACAGGAACACAAGTGCGAAAAGTGGTTTTTCAACACTAACACAAGTGCGAAAAGTGGTTTTTCCACACTAATACAAGTGCAAAAGTGGTTTCCTGCACCAAAACAAGTGCGAAAAGTGGTTTTTCAACACTAACACAAGTTCGAAAAGTGGTTTTTCAACACTAACACAAGTGCAAAAGTGGTTTCCTGCACCAACACAAGTGCGAAAAGTGGTTTTTCAACACTAACACAAGTGCGAAAAGTGGTTTTTCAACACTAACACAAGTGCGAAAAGTGGTTTTTCAACACTAACACAAGTGCGAAAAGTGTTTTTTCCACACTAATACAAGTGCAAAAGTGGTTTCCTGCACCAACACAAGTGCGAAAAGTGGTTTTTCAACACTAACACAAGTGCGAAAAGTGTTTTTCCACACTAATACAAGTGCAAAAGTGGTTTCCTGCACCAACACAAGTGCGAAAAGTGGTTTTTCAACACTAACACAAGTGCGAAAAGTGTTTTTTCAACACTAGCACAAGTGCGAAAAGTGGTTTTTCAACACTATCACAAGTGCAAAAAGTGGTTTTTCCACACTAATACAAGTGCAAAAGTGGTTTCCTGCACCAACATAAGTGCGAAAAGTGGTTTTTCAGCACTAACACAAGTGGGAAAAGTGGTTTTTCAACACTAACACAACTGCGAAAAGTGGTATTTCAACACTAACACAAGTGCGAAAATTGGTTTTTCCACACTAATACAAGTGCAAAAGTGGTTTCCTGCACCAACACAAGTGCGAAAAGTGGTATTTCAACACTAACACAAGTGCGAAAAGTGGTTTTTCAACACTATCACAAGTGCAAAAAGTGTTTTTTCCACACTAATACAAGTGCAAAAGTGGTTTCCTGCACCAACACAAGTGCGAAAAGTGGTTTTTCAACACTAACACAAGTGCGAAAAGTGGTTTTTCAACACTAACACAAGTGCGAAAAGTGGTTTTTCAACACTAACACAAGTGCGAAAAGTGTTTTTTCCACACTAATACAAGTGCAAAAGTGGTTTCCTGCACCAACACAAGTGCGAAAAGTGGTTTTTCAACACTAACACAAGTGCGAAAAGTGTTTTTCCACACTAATACAAGTGCAAAAGTGGTTTCCTGCACCAACACAAGTGCGAAAAGTGGTTTTTCAACACTAACACAAGTGCGAAAAGTGTTTTTTCAACACTAGCACAAGTGCGAAAAGTGGTTTTTCAACACTATCACAAGTGCAAAAAGTGGTTTTTCCACACTAATACAAGTGCAAAAGTGGTTTCCTGCACCAACACAAGTGCAAAAAGTGTTTTTTCAACACTAGCACAAGTGCGAAAAGTGGTTTTTCAACACTATCACAAGTGCAAAAAGTGGTTTTTCCACACTAATACAAGTGCAAAAGTGGTTTCCTGCACCAACACAAGTGCGAAAAGTGGTTTTTCAGCACTAACACAAGTGGGAAAAGTGGTTTTTCAACACTAACACAACTGCGAAAAGTGGTATTTCAACACTAACACAAGTGCGAAAAGTGGTTTTTCCACACTAATACAAGTGCAAAAGTGGTTTCCTGCACCAACACAAGTGCGAAAAGTGGTATTTCAACACTAACACAAGTGCGAAAAGTGGTTTTTCAACACTATCACAAGTGCAAAAAGTGTTTTTCCACACTAATACAAGTGCAAAAGTGGTTTCCTGCACCAACACAAGTGCGAAAAGTGGTTTTTCAACACAAACACAAGTGCGAAAAGTGGTTTTCAACACTATTACAAGTGCAAAAAGTGTTTTTTCCACACTAATACAAGTGCAAAAGTGGTTTCCTGCACCAACACAAGTGCGAAAAGTGGTTTTTCAACACTAACACAAGTGCGAAAAGTGGTTTTTCAACACTAACACAAGTGCGAAAAGTGGTTTTTCAACACTAACACAAGTGCGAAAAGTGGTTTTTCAACAGGAACACAAGTGCGAAAAGTGGTTTTTCAACACTAACACAAGTGCAAAATGTGGTTTTTCCACACTAATACAAGTGCAAAAGTGGTTTCCTGCACCAACACAAGTGCGAAAAGTGGTTTTTCAACACTAACACAAGTGCGAAAAGTGGTTTTTCAACACTAACACAAGTGCGAAAAGTGTTTTTTCCACACTAATAGAAGTGCAAAAGTGATTTCCTGCACCAACACAAGTGCGAAAAGTGGTTTTTCAACACTAACACAAGTGCGAAAAGTGGTTTTTCAACACTAACTCAAGTGCAAAAAGTGGTTTTTCCACACTAATACAAGTGCAAAAGTGGTTTCCTGCACCAACACAAGTGCAAAAAGTGGTTTTTCAACACTAACACAAGTGCGAAAAGTGGTTTTTCAACACTAACACAAGTGCGAAAAGTGTTTTTTCCACACTAATACAAGTGCAAAAGTGGTTTCCTGCACCAACACAAGTGCGAAAAGTGGTTTTTCAACACAAACACAAGTGCGAAAAGTGGTTTTCAACACTATCACAAGTGCAAAAAGTGTTTTTTCCACACTAATACAAGTGCAAAAGTGGTTTCCTGCACCAACACAAGTGCGAAAAGTGGTTTTTCAACACTAACACAAGTGCAAAAAGTGTTTTTTCCACACTAATGCAAGTTCAAAAGTGGTTTCCTGCACCAACACAAGTGCGAAAAGTGGTTTTTCAACATAAACACAAGTGCGAAAAGTGGTTTTTCAACACTAACACAAGTGCGAAAAGTGGTTTTTCCACACTAATACAAGTGCAAAAGTGGTTTCCTGCATCAACACAAGTGCGAAAAGTGGTTTTTCAACACTAACACAAGTGCGAAAAGTGGTTTTTCAACACTAACACAAGTGCGAAAAGTGGTTTTTCAACACTAACACAAGTGCGAAAAGTGGTTTTTCGACACTAGTACAAGTGCAAAAGTGGTTTCCTGCACCAACACAAGTGCGAAAAGTGGTTTTTGAACACTAACACAAGTGCGAAAAGTGGTTTTTCAACACTAACACAAGTGCGAAAAGTGGTTTTTCAACACTAACACAAGTGCGAAAAGTGGTTTTTCCACACTAATACAAGTGCAAAAGTGGTTTCCTGCACCAACACAAGTGCGAAAAGTGGTTTTTCAACACTAACACAAGTGCGAAAAGTGGTTTTTCAACACTAACACAAGTGCGAAAAGTGGTTTTTCCACACTAATACAAGTGCAAAAGTGGTTTCCTGCACCAACACAAGTGCGAAAAGTCGTTTTTCAACACTATCACAAGTGCAAAAAGTGGTTTTTCAACACTAACACAAGTGCGAAAAGTGTTTATTCCACACTAATACAAGTGCAAAAGTGGTTTCCTGCACCAACACAAGTGCGAAAAGTGGTTTTTCAACACAAACACAAGTGCGAAAAGTGGTTTTCAACACTATTACAAGTGCAAAAAGTGTTTTTTCCACACTAATACAAGTGCAAAAGTGGTTTCCTGCACCAACACAAGTGCGAAAAGTGGTTTTTCAACACTAACACAAGTGCGAAAAGTGGTTTTTCAACACTAACACAAGTGCGAAAAGTGGTTTTTCAACACTAACACAAGTGCGAAAAGTGGTTTTTCAACAGGAACACAAGTGCGAAAAGTGGTTTTTCAACACTAACACAAGTGCAAAATGTGGTTTTTCCACACTAATACAAGTGCAAAAGTGGTTTCCTGCACCAACACAAGTGCGAAAAGTGGTTTTTCAACACTAACACAAGTGCGAAAAGTGGTTTTTCAAGACTAACACAAGTGCGAAAAGTGTTTTTTCCACACTAATACAAGTGCAAAAGTGGTTTCCTGCACAAACACAAGTGCGAAAAGTGGTTTTTCAACACTAACACAAGTGCGAAAAGTGGTTTTTCAACACTAACACAAGTGCAAAAAGTGGTTTTTCCACACTAATACAAGTGCAAAAGTGGTTTCCT
Source organism: Myxine glutinosa (assembly GCF_964187855.1). NCBI lineage: Eukaryota > Metazoa > Chordata > Myxini > Myxiniformes > Myxinidae > Myxine > Myxine glutinosa. Next base: position 84,435 of record NW_027617670.1, read on the forward strand.
GCACCAACACAAGTGCGAAAAGTGGTTTTTCAACACTAACACAAGTGCGAAAAGTGGTTTTTCAACACTAACACAAGTGCGAAAAGTGGTTTTTCGACACTAGTACAAGTGCAAAAGTGGTTTCCTGCACCAACACAAGTGCGAAAAGTGGTTTTTGAACACTAACACAAGTGCGAAAAGTGGTTTTTCAACACTAACACAAGTGCGAAAAGTGGTTTTTCAACACTAACACAAGTGCGAAAAGTGGTTTTTCCACACTAATACAAGTGCAAAAGTGGTTTCCTGCACCAACACAAGTGCGAAAAGTGGTTTTTCAACACTAACACAAGTGCGAAAAGTGGTTTTTCAACACTAACACAAGTGCGAAAAGTGGTTTTTCCACACTAATACAAGTGCAAAAGTGGTTTCCTGCACCAACACAAGTGCGAAAAGTCGTTTTTCAACACTATCACAAGTGCAAAAAGTGTTTTTTCCACACTAATACAAGTGCAAAAGTGGTTTCCTGCACCAACACAAGTGCGAAAAGTGGTTTTTCAACACTAACACAAGTGCAAAAAGTGGTTTTTCAACACTAACACAAGTGCGAAAAGTGGTTTTTCAACACTAACACAAGTGCGAAAAGTGGTTTTTCCACACTAATACAAGTGCAAAAGTGGTTTCCTGCACCAAAACAAGTGCGAAAAGTGGTTTTTCAACACTAACACAAGTTCGAAAAGTGGTTTTTCAACACTAACACAAGTGCAAAAGTGGTTTCCTGCACCAACACAAGTGCGAAAAGTGGTTTTTCAACACTAACACAAGTGCGAAAAGTGGTTTTTCAACACTAACACAAGTGCGAAAAGTGGTTTTTCAACACTAACACAAGTGCGAAAAGTGTTTTTTCCACACTAATACAAGTGCAAAAGTGGTTTCCTGCACCAACACAAGTGCGAAAAGTGGTTTTTCAACACAAACACAAGTGCGAAAAGTGGTTTTCAACACTATCACAAGTGCAAAAAGTGTTTTTTCCACACTAATACAAGTGCAAAAGTGGTTTCCTGCACCAACACAAGTGCGAAAAGTGGTTTTTCAACACTAACACAAGTGCAAAAAGTGTTTTTTCCACACTAATGCAAGTGCAAAAGTGGTTTCCTGCACCAACACAAGTGCGAAAAGTGGTTTTTCAACATAAACACAAGTGCGAAAAGTGGTTTTTCAACACTAACACAAGTGCAAAAAGTGGTTTTTCCACACTAATACAAGTGCAAAAGTGGTTTCCTGCATCAACACAAGTGCGAAAAGTGGTTTTTCAACACTAACACAAGTGCGAAAAGTGGTTTTTCAACACTAACACAAGTGCGAAAAGTGGTTTTTCAACACTAACACAAGTGCGAAAAGTGGTTTTTGGACACTAGTACAAGTGCAAAAGTGGTTTCCTGCACCAACACAAGTGCGAAAAGTGGTTTTTGAACACTAACACAAGTGCGAAAAGTGGTTTTTCAACACTAACACAAGTGCGAAAAGTGGTTTTTCAACACTAACACAAGTGCAAAAAGTGGTTTTTCCACACTAATACAAGTGCAAAAGTGGTTTCCTGCACCAACACAAGTGCAAAAGTGGTTTCCTGCACCAACACAAGTGCGAAAAGTGGTTTTTCAACACTAACACAAGTGCGAAAAGTGGTTTTTCAACACTATCACAAGTGCAAAACTGGTTTCCTGCACCAACACAAGTGCGAAAAGTGGTTTTTCAACACTAACACAAGTGCGAAAAGTGTTTTTTCCACACTAATACAAGTGCAAAAGTGGTTTTTCAACACTAACACAAGTGCGAAAAGTTTTTTTTCCACACTAATACAAGTGCAAAAGTGGTTTTTCAACACTAACACAAGTGCGAAAAGTGGATTTTCAACACTAACACAAGTGCGAAAAGTTTTTTTTCCACACTAATACAAGTGCAAAAGTGGTTTCCTGCACCAACACAAGTGCGAAAAGTGGTTTTTCAACACTAACACAAGTGCGAAAAGTGGTTCTTCAACACTAACACAAGTGCGAAAAGTGGTTTTTCAACACTAACACAAGTGCGAAAAGTGTTTATTCCACACTAATACAAGTGCAAAAGTGGTTTCCTGCAACAACACAAGTGCGAAAAGTGGTTTTTCAACACTAACACAAGTGCGAAAAGTGGTTTTTCAACACTATCACAAGTGCAAAAAGTGTTTTTTCCACACTAATACAAGTGCAAAAGTGGTTTTTCAACACTAACACAAGTGCGAAAAGTGGTTTTTCAACATTATCACAAGTGCAAAAAGTGTTTTTTCCACACTAATGCAAGTGCAAAAGTGGTTTCCTGCACGAACACAAGTGCGAAAAGTGGTTTTTCAACACCAACACAAGTGCGAAAAGTGGTTTTTCATCACTAACACAAGTGCGAAAAGTGGTTTTTCAACACTAACACAAGTGCGAAAAGTGTTTTTTCCACACTAATACAAGTGCAAAAGTGGTTTCCTGCACCAACACAAGTGCGAAAGTGGTTTTTCAACACTAACACAAGTGCGAAAAGTGGTTTTTCCACACTAATACAAGTGCGAAAAGTGTTTTTTCCACACTAATACAAGTGCAAAAGTGGTTTCCTGCACCAACACAAGTGCGAAAAGTGGTTTTTCAACACTAACACAAGTGCGAAAAGTGGTTTTTCAACACTAACACAAGTGCGAAAAGTGTTTTTTCCACACTAATACAAGTGCAAAAGTGGTTTCCTGTACCAACACAAGTGCGAAAAGTGGTTTTTCAACATTATCACAAGTGCAAAAAGTGTTTTCTCCACACTAATGCAAGTGCAAAAGTGGTTTCCTGCACCAACACAAGTGCGAAAAGTGGTTTTTCAACACTAACACAAGTGCGAAAAGTGGTTTTTCAACACTAACACAAGTGCGAAAAGTGGTTTTTCAACACTAACAGAAGTGCGAAAAGTGTTTTTTCCACACTAATACAAGTGCAAAAGTGATTTCCTGCACCAACACAAGTGCGAAAAGTGGCTTTTCAACACTAACACAAGTGCGAAAAGTGGTTTTTCAACACTAACACAAGTGCGAAAAGTGGTTTTTCAACACTATCACAAGTGCAAAAAGTGGTTTTTCAACACTAACACAAGTGCGAAAAGTGTTTATTCCACACTAATACAAGTGCAAAAGTGGTTTCCTGCACCAACACAAGTGCGAAAAGTGGTTTTTCAACACTAACACAAGTGCGAAAAGTGGTTTTTCAACACTATCACAAGTGCAAAACTGGTTTCCTGCACCAACACAAGTGCGAAAAGTGGTTTTTCAACACTAACACAAGTGCGAAAAGTGGTTTTTCAACACTAACACAAGTGCGAAAAGTGGTTTTTCAACACTAACACAAGTGCGAAAAGTGGTTTTTCAACAGGAACACAAGTGCGAAAAGTGGTTTTTCAACACTAACACAAGTGCAAAATGTGGTTTTTCCACACTAATACAAGTGCAAAAGTGGTTTCCTGCACCAACACAAGTGCGAAAAGTGGTTTTTCAACACTAACACAAGTGCGAAAAGTGGTTTTTCAACACTAACACAAGTGCGAAAAGTGTTTTTTCCACACTAATACAAGTGCAAAAGTGGTTTCCTGCACCAACACAAGTGCGAAAAGTGGTTTTTCAACACTAACACAAGTGCGAAAAGTGGTTTTTCAACACTAACTCAAGTGCAAAAAGTGGTTTTTCCACACTAATACAAGTGCAAAAGTGGTTTCCTGCACCAACACAAGTGCAAAAAGTGGTTTTTCAACACTAACACAAGTGCGAAAAGTGGTTTTTCAACACTAACACAAGTGCGAAAAGTGTTTTTTCCACACTAATACAAGTGCAAAAGTGGTTTCCTGCACCAACACAAGTGCGAAAAGTGGTTTTTCAACACAAACACAAGTGCGAAAAGTGGTTTTCAACACTATCACAAGTGCAAAAAGTGTTTTTTCCACACTAATACAAGTGCAAAAGTGGTTTCCTGCACCAACACAAGTGCGAAAAGTGGTTTTTCAACACTAACACAAGTGCAAAAAGTGTTTTTTCCACACTAATGCAAGTGCAAAAGTGTTTCCTGCACCAACACACGTGCGAAAAGTGGTTTTTCAACACTAACACAAGTGCGAAAAGTGGTTTTTCAACACTAACACAAGTGCGAAAAGTGGTTTTTCAACACTAACACAAGTGCGAAAAGTGGTTTTTCGACACTAGTACAAGTGCAAAAGTGGTTTCCTGCACCAACACAAGTGCGAAAAGTGGTTTTTGAACACTAACACAAGTGCGAAAAGTGGTTTTTCAACACTAACACAAGTGCGAAAAGTGGTTTTTCAACACTAACACAAGTGCGAAAAGTGGTTTTTCCACACTAATACAAGTGCAAAAGTGGTTTCCTGCACCAACACAAGTGCGAAAAGTGGTTTTTCAACACTAACACAAGTGCGAAAAGTGGTTTTTCAACACTAACACAAGTGCGAAAAGTGGTTTTTCAACACTAACACAAGTGCGAAAAGTGGTTTTTCCACACTAATACAAGTGCAAAAGTGGTTTCCTGCACCAACACAACTGCGAAAAGTGGGTTTTCAACACTAACACAAGTGCGAAAAGTGGTTTTTCAACACTAACACAAGTGCGAAAAGTGGTTTTTCAACACTATCACAAGTGCAAAAAGTGTTTTTTCCACACTAATATAAGTGCAAAAGTGGTTTCCTGCACCAACACAAGTGCGAAAAGTGGTTTTTCAACACTAACACAAGTGCGAAAAGTGGTTTTTCAACACTACCACAAGTGCGATAAGTGGTTTTCCCACACTAATACAAGTGCAAAAGTGGTTTCCTGCACCAACACAAGTGCGAAAAGTGGTTTTTCAACACTAACACAAGTGCGAAAAGTGGTTTTTCAACACTAACACAAGTGCGAAAAGTGTTTTTGGCACACTAATACAAGTGCAAAAGTGGTTTCCTGCAACAACACAAGTGCGAAAAGTGGTTTTTCAACACTAACACAAGTGCGAAAAGTGTTTTTTCAACACTAACACAAGTGCGAAAAGTGTTTTTTCCACACTAATACAAGTGCAAAAGTGGTTTCCTGCACCAACACAAGTGCGAAAAGTGGTTTTTCAACACTAACACAAGTGCGAAAAGTGGTTTTTCAACACTATCACAAGTGCAAAAAGTCTTTTTTCCACACTAATACAAGTGCAAAAGTGGTTTCCTGCACCAACACAAGTGCGAAAAGTGGTTTTACAACACTAACACAAGTGCGAAAAGTGGCTTTTCAACACTAACACAAGTGCGAAAAGTGGTTTTTCCACACTAATACAAGTGCAAAAGTGGATTCCTGCACCAACACAAGTGCGAAAAGTGGTTTTTCAACACTAACACAAGTGCGAAAAGTGGTTTTTCAACACTAACACAAGTGCGAAAAGTGGTTTTTCAACACTAACACAAGTACGAAAAGTGTTTTTTCCACACTAATACAAGTGCAAAACTGGTTTCCTGCACCAACACAACTGCGAAAAGTGGTTTTTCAACACTAACACAAGTGCGAAAAGTGGTTTTTCAACACTAACACAAGTGCGAAAAGTGTTTTTTCCACACTAATACAAGTGCAAAAGTGGTTTCCTGCACAAACACAAGTGCGAAAAGTGGTTTTTCAACACTAACACAAGTGCGAAAAGTGGTTTTTCAACACTAACACAAGTGCGAAAAGTGGTTTTTCAACACTAACACAAGTGCGAAAAGTGGTTTTTCCACACTAATACAAGTGCAAAAGTGGTTTCCTGCACCAACACAACTGCGAAAAGTGGTTTTTCAACACTAACACAAGTGCGAAATGTGGTTTTTCAACACTAACACAAGTGCCAAAAGTGGATTTCCACACTAATACAAGTGCAAAAGTGGTTTCCTGCACCAACACAAGTGCGAAAAGTGGTTTTTCAACACTAACACAGGTGCGAAAAGTGGTTTTTCAACACTATCACAAGTGCCAAAAGTGTTTTTTCCACACTAATACAAGTGCAAAAGTGGTTTCCTGCACCAACACAAGTGCGAAAAGTGGTTTTTCAACACTAACATAAATGCGAAAAGTGGTTTTCCAACACTAACACAAGTGCGAAAAGTGGTTTTTCCACACTAATACAAGTGCAATAGTGGTTTCCTGCACTAACACAAGTGCGAAAAGTGGTTTTTCAACACTATCAAAAGTGCAAAAAGTGTTTTTTCCACACTAATACAAGTGCAAAAGTGGTTTCCTGCACCAACACAAGTGTGAAAAGTTGTTTTTCAACACTAACACAAGTGCGAAAATTGGTTTTTCAACACTAACACAAGTGCAAAAAGTGGTTTTTCAACACTAACACAAGTGCGAAAAGTGTTTTTTCCACACTAATACAAGTGCAAAAGTGGTTTCCTGCACCAACACAAGTGCGAAAAGTGGTTTTTCAACACTAACACAAGTGCGAAAAGTGGTTTTTCAACTCTAACACAAGTGCGAAAAGTGGTTTTTCAACACTATCACAAGTGCAAAAAGTGTTTTTTCCACACTAATACAAGTGCAAAAGTGGTTTCCTGCACCAACACATGTGCGAAAAGTGGTTTTTCAACACTAACACAAGTGCGAAAAGTGGTTTTTCAACACTAACACAAGTGCAAAAAGTGGTTTTTCCACACTAATACAAGTGCAAAAGTGGTTTCCTGCACCAACACAAGTGCAAAAGTGGTTTCCTGCACCAACACAAGTGCGAAAAGTGGTTTTTCAACACTAACACAAGTGCGAAAAGTGGTTTTTCAACACTATCACAAGTGCAAAACTGGTTTCCTGCACCAACACAAGTGCGAAAAGTGGTTTTTCAACACTAACACAAGTGCGAAAAGTGTTTTTTCCACACTAATACAAGTGCAAAAGTGGTTTTTCAACACTAACACAAGTGCGAAAAGTTTTTTTTCCACACTAATACAAGTGCAAAAGTGGTTTTTCAACACTAACACAAGTGCGAAAAGTGGATTTTCAACACTAACACAAGTGCGAAAAGTTTTTTTTCCACACTAATACAAGTGCAAAAGTGGTTTCCTGCACCAACACAAGTGCGAAAAGTGGTTTTTCAACACTAACACAAGTGCGAAAAGTGGTTCTTCAACACTAACACAAGTGCGAAAAGTGGTTTTTCAACACTAACACAAGTGCGAAAAGTGTTTATTCCACACTAATACAAGTGCAAAAGTGGTTTCCTGCACCAACACAAGTGCGAAAAGTGGTTTTTCAACACTAACACAAGTGCGAAAAGTGGTTTTTCAACACGATCACAAGTGCAAAAAGTGTTTTTTCCACACTAATACAAGTGCAAAAGTGGTTTTTCAACACTAACACAAGTGCGAAAAGTGGTTTTTCAACATTATCACAAGTGCAAAAAGTGTTTTTTCCACACTAATGCAAGTGCAAAAGTGGTTTCCTGCACGAACACAAGTGCAAAAAGTGGTTTTTCAACACCAACACAAGTGCGAAAAGTGGTTTTTCATCACTAACACAAGTGCGAAAAGTGGTTTTTCAACACTAACACAAGTGCGAAAAGTGTTTTTTCCACACTAATACAAGTGCAAAAGTGGTTTCCTGCACCAACACAAGTGCGAAAAGTGGTTTTTCAACACTAACACAAGTGCGAAAAGTGGTTTTTCCACACTAATACAAGTGCGAAAAGTGTTTTTTCCACACTAATACAAGTGCAAAAGTGGTTTCCTGCACCAACACAAGTGCGAAAAGTGGTTTTTCAACACTAACACAAGTGCGAAAAGTGGTTTTTCAACACTAACACAAGTGCGAAAAGTGTTTTTTCCACACTAATACAAGTGCAAAAGTGGTTTCCTGCACCAACACAAGTGCGAAAAGTGGTTTTTCAACATTATCACAAGTGCAAAAAGTGTTTTCTCCACACTAATGCAAGTGCAAAAGTGGTTTCCTGCACCAACACAAGTGCGAAAAGTGGTTTTTCAACACTAACACAAGTGCGAAAAGTGGTTTTTCAACACTAACACAAGTGCGAAAAGTGGTTTTTCAACACTAACAGAAGTGCGAAAAGTGTTTTTTCCACACTAATACAAGTGCAAAAGTGATTTCCTGCACCAACACAAGTGCGAAAAGTGGCTTTTCAACACTAACACAAGTGCGAAAAGTGGTTTTTCAACACTAACACAAGTGCGAAAAGTGGTTTTTCAACACTATCACAAGTGCAAAAAGTGGTTTTTCAACACTAACACAAGTGCGAAAAGTGTTTATTCCACACTAATACAAGTGCAAAAGTGGTTTCCTGCACCAACACAAGTGCGAAAAGTGGTTTTTCAACACTAACACAAGTGCGAAAAGTGGTTTTTCAACACTATCACAAGTGCAAAACTGGTTTCCTGCACCAACACAAGTGCGAAAAGTGGTTTTTCAACACTAACACAAGTGCGAAAAGTGGTTTTTCAACACTAACACAAGTGCGAAAAGTGGTTTTTCAACACTAACACAAGTGCGAAAAGTGGTTTTTCAACAGGAACACAAGTGCGAAAAGTGGTTTTTCAACACTAACACAAGTGCAAAATGTGGTTTTTCCACACTAATACAAGTGCAAAAGTGGTTTCCTGCACCAACACAAGTGCGAAAAGTGGTTTTTCAACACTAACACAAGTGCGAAAAGTGGTTTTTCAACACTAACACAAGTGCAAAAAGTGTATTTTCCACACTAATACAAGTGCAAAAGTGGTTTCCTGCACCAACACAAGTGCGAAAAGTGGTTTTTCAACACTAACACAAGTGCGAAAAGTGGTTTTTCAACACTAACTCAAGTGCAAAAAGTGGTTTTTCCACACTAATACAAGTGCAAAAGTGGTTTCCTGCACCAACACAAGTGCAAAAAGTGGTTTTTCAACACTAACACAAGTGCGAAAAGTGGTTTTTCAACACTAACACAAGTGCGAAAAGTGTTTTTTCCACACTAATACAAGTGCAAAAGTGGTTTCCTGCACCAACACAAGTGCGAAAAGTGGTTTTTCAACACAAACACAAGTGCGAAAAGTGGTTTTCAACACTATCACAAGTGCAAAAAGTGTTTTTTCCACACTAATACAAGTGCAAAAGTGGTTTCCTGCACCAACACAAGTGCGAAAAGTGGTTTTTCAACACTAACACAAGTGCAAAAAGTGTTTTTTCCACACTAATGCAAGTGCAAAAGTGGTTTCCTGCACCAACACAAGTGCGAAAAGTGGTTTTTCAACATAAACACAAGTGCGAAAAGTGGTTTTTCAACACTAACACAAGTGCGAAAAGTGGTTTTTCCACACTAATACAAGTGCAAAAGTGGTTTCCTGCATCAACACAAGTGCGAAAAGTGGTTTTTCAACACTAACACAAGTGCGAAAAGTGGTTTTTCAACACTAACACAAGTGCGAAAAGTGGTTTTTCAACACTAACACAAGTGCGAAAAGTGGTTTTTCGACACTAGTACAAGTGCAAAAGTGGTTTCCTGCACCAACACAAGTGCGAAAAGTGGTTTTTGAACACTAACACAAGTGCGAAAAGTGGTTTTTCAACACTAAAACAAGTGCGAAAAGTGGTTTTTCAACACTAACACAAGTGCGAAAAGTGGTTTTTCCACACTAATACAAGTGCAAAAGTGGTTTCCTGCACCAACACAAGTGCGAAAAGTGGTTTTTCAACACTAACACAAGTGCGAAAAGTGGTTTTTCAACACTAACACAAGTGCGAAAAGTGGTTTTTCAACACTAACACAAGTGCGAAAAGTGGTTTTTCCACACTAATACAAGTGCAAAAGTGGTTTCCTGCACCAACACAACTGCGAAAAGTGGTTTTTCAACACTAACACAAGTGCGAAAAGTGGTTTTTCAACACTAACACAAGTGCGAAAAGTGGTTTTTCAACACTATCACAAGTGCAAAAAGTGTTTTTTCCACACTAATATAAGTGCAAAAGTGGTTTCCTGCACCAACACAAGTGCGAAAAGTGGTTTTTCAACACTAACACAAGTGCGAAAAGTGGTTTTTCAACACTACCACAAGTGCGATAAGTGGTTTTCCCACACTAATACAAGTGCAAAAGTGGTTTCCTGCACCAACACAAGTGCGAAAAGTGGATTTTCAACACTAACACAAGTGCGAAAAGTGGTTTTTCAACACTATTACAAGTGCAAAAAGTGTTTTTTCCACACTAATACAAGTGCAAACTGGTTTCCTGCACCAACACAATTGCGAAAAGTGGTTTTTCAACACTAACACAAGCGCGAAAAGTGGTTTTTCAACACTAACACAAGTGCGAAAAGTGGTTTTTCCACACTAATACAAGTGCAAAAGTGGTTTCCTGCACCAACACAAGTGCGAAAAGTGGTTTTTCAACACTAACACAAGTGCGAAAAGTGGTTTTTCAACACTAACACAAGTGCGAAAAGTGTTTTTGGCACACTAATACAAGTGCAAAAGTGGTTTCCTGCAACAACACAAGTGCGAAAAGTGGTTTTTCAACACTAACACAAGTGCGAAAAGTGTTTTTTCAACACTAACACAAGTGCGAAAAGTGTTTTTTCCACACTAATACAAGTGCAAAAGTGGTTTCCTGCACCAACACAAGTGCGAAAAGTGGTTTTTCAACACTAACACAAGTGCGAAAAGTGGTTTTTCAACACTATCACAAGTGCAAAAAGTCTTTTTTCCACACTAATACAAGTGCAAAAGTGGTTTCCTGCACCAACACAAGTGCGAAAAGTGGTTTTACAACACTAACACAAGTGCGAAAAGTGGCTTTTCAACACTAACACAAGTGCGAAAAGTGGTTTTTCCACACTAATACAAGTGCAAAAGTGGTTTCCTGCACCAACACAAGTGCGAAAAGTGGTTTTTCAACACTAACACAAGTGCGAAAAGTGGTTTTTCAACACTAACACAAGTGCGAAAAGTGGTTTTTCAACACTAACACAAGTACGAAAAGTGTTTTTTCCACACTAATACAAGTGCAAAACTGGTTTCCTGCACCAACACAACTGCGAAAAGTGGTTTTTCAACACTAACACAAGTGCGAAAAGTGGTTTTTCAACACTAACACAAGTGCGAAAAGTGTTTTTTCCACACTAATACAAGTGCAAAAGTGGTTTCCTGCACAAACACAAGTGCGAAAAGTGGTTTTTCAACACTAACACAAGTGCGAAAAGTGGTTTTTCAACACTAACACAAGTGCGAAAAGTGGTTTTTCAACACTAACACAAGTGCGAAAAGTGGTTTTTCCACACTAATACAAGTGCAAAAGTGGTTTCCTGCACCAACACAACTGCGAAAAGTGGTTTTTCAACACTAACACAAGTGCGAAATGTGGTTTTTCAACACTAACACAAGTGCCAAAAGTGGATTTCCACACTAATACAAGTGCAAAAGTGGTTTCCTGCACCAACACAAGTGCGAAAAGTGGTTTTTCAACACTAACACAGGTGCGAAAAGTGGTTTTTCAACACTATCACAAGTGCCAAAAGTGTTTTTTCCACACTAATACAAGTGCAAAAGTGGTTTCCTGCACCAACACAAGTGCGAAAAGTGGTTTTTCAACACTAACATAAATGCGAAAAGTGGTTTTCCAACACTAACACAAGTGCGAAAAGTGGTTTTTCCACACTAATACAAGTGCAATAGTGGTTTCCTGCACTAACACAAGTGCGAAAAGTGGTTTTTCAACACTATCAAAAGTGCAAAAAGTGTTTTTTCCACACTAATACAAGTGCAAAAGTGGTTTCCTGCACCAACACAAGTGTGAAAAGTTGTTTTTCAACACTAACACAAGTGCGAAAATTGGTTTTTCAACACTAACACAAGTGCAAAAAGTGGTTTTTCAACACTAACACAAGTGCGAAAAGTGTTTTTTCCACACTAATACAAGTGCAAAAGTGGTTTCCTGCACCAACACAAGTGCGAAAAGTGGTTTTTCAACACTAACACAAGTGCGAAAAGTGGTTTTTCAACTCTAACACAAGTGCGAAAAGTGGTTTTTCAACACTATCACAAGTGCAAAAAGTGTTTTTTCCACACTAATACAAGTGCAAAAGTGGTTTCCTGCACCAACACATGTGCGAAAAGTGGTTTTTCAACACTAACACAAGTGCGAAAAGTGTTTTTTCAACACTAACACAAGTGCGAAAATTGGTTTTTCCACACTAATACAAGTGCAAAAGTGGTTTCCTGCACCAACACAAGTGCGAAAAGTGGTTTTTCAACACTAACACAAGTGCGAAAAGTGGTTTTTCAACACTAACACAAGTGCGAAAAGTGGTTTTTCAACACTAACACAAGTGCGAAAAGTGGTTTTTCAACACTAACACAAGAGCGAAAAGTGTTTTTTCCACACTAATACAAGTGCAAAAGTGGTTTCCTGCACCAACACAAGTGCGAAAAGTGGTTTTCCAACACTAACACAAGTGCGAAAAGTGGTTTTTCAACACTAACACAAGTGCGAAAAGTGGTTTTTCAACACTAACACAAGTGCGAAAAGTGATTTTTCCACACTAATACAAGTGCAAAAGTGGTTTCCTGCACCAACACAAGTGCGAAAAGTGGTTTTTCAACACTAACAAAAGTGCGAAAAGTGGTTTTTCAACACTATTACAAGTGCAAAAAGTCTTTATTCCACACTAATACAAGTGCAAAAGTGGTTTCCTGCACCAACACAAGTGCGAAAAGTGGTTTTTCAACACTAACACAAGTGCGAAAAGTGGCTTTTCAACACTAACACAAGTGCGAAAAGTGGTTTTTCCACACTAATACAAGTGCAAAAGTGGTTTCCTGCACCAACACAAGTGCGAAAAGTGGTTTTTCAACACTAACACAAGTGCGAAAAGTGGTTTTTCAACACTAACACAAGTGCGAAAAGTGGTTTTTCAACACTAACACAAGTGCGAAAAGTGGTTTTTCAACACTAACACAAGTGCGAAAAGTGTTTTTTCCACACTAATACAAGTGCAAAACTGGTTTCCTGCACCAACACAACTGCGAAAAGTGGTTTTTCAACACTAACACAAGTGCGAAAAGTGGTTTTTCAACACTAACACAAGTGCGAAAAGTGTTTTTTCCACACTAATACAAGTGCAAAAGTGGTTTCCTGCACCAACACAAGTGCGAAAAGTGGTTTTTCAACACTAACACAAGTGCGAAAAGTGGTTTTTCAACACTAACACAAGTGCGAAAAGTGGTTTTTCAACACTAACACAAGTGCGAAAAGTGGTTTTTCCACACTAATACAAGTGCAAAAGTGGTTTCCTGCACCAACACAACTGCGAAAAGTGGTTTTTCAACACTAACACAAGTGCGAAATGTGGTTTTTCAACACTAACACAAGTGCCAAAAGTGGATTTCCACACTAATACAAGTGCAAAAGTGGTTTCCTGCACCAACACAAGTGCGAAAAGTGGTTTTTCAACACTAACACAGGTGCGAAAAGTGGTTTTTCAACACTATCACAAGTGCCAAAAGTGTTTTTTCCACACTAATACAAGTGCAAAAGTGGTTTCCTGCACCAACACAAGTGCGAAAAGTGGTTTTTCAACACTAACATAAATGCGAAAAGTGGTTTTCCAACACTAACACAAGTGCGAAAAGTGGTTTTTCCACACTAATACAAGTGCAATAGTGGTTTCCTGCACCAACACAAGTGCGAAAAGTGGTTTTCAACACTATCAAAAGTGCAAAAAGTGTTTTTTCCACACTAATACAAGTGCAAAAGTGGTTTCCTGCACCAACACAAGTGCGAAAAGTGGTTTTTCAACACTAACACAAGTGCGAAAATTGGTTTTTCAACACTAACACAAGTGCGAAAAGTGGTTTTTCAACACTAACACAAGTGCGAAAAGTGTTTTTTCCACACTAATACAAGTGCAAAAGTGGTTTCCTGCACCAACACAAGTGCGAAAAGTGGTTTTTCAACACTAACACAAGTGCGAAAAGTGGTTTTTCAACACTAACACAAGTGCGAAAAGTGGTTTTTCAACACTATCACAAGTGCAAAAAGTGTTTTTTCCACACTAATATAAGTGCAAAAGTGGTTTCCTGCACCAACACAAGTGCGAAAAGTGGTTTTTCAACACTAACACAAGTGCGAAAAGTGGTTTTTCAACACGACCACAAGTGCGATAAGTGGTTTTCCCACACTAATACAAGTGCAAAAGTGGTTTCCTGCACCAACACAAGTGCGAAAAGTGGATTTTCAACACTAACACAAGTGCGAAAAGTGGTTTTTCAACACTATTACAAGTGCAAAAAGTGTTTTTTCCACACTAATACAAGTGCAAACTGGTTTCCTGCACCAACACAATTGCGAAAAGTGGTTTTTCAACACTAACACAAGTGCGAAAAGTGGTTTTTCAACACTAACACAAATGCGAAAAGTGGTTTTTCCACACTAATACAAGTGCAAAAGTGGTTTCCTGCACCAACACAAGTGCGAAAAGTGGTTTTTCAACACTAACACAAGTGCGAAAAGTGTTTTTGACACACTAATACAAGTGCAAAAGTGGTTTCCTGCACCAACACAAGTGCGAAAAGTGGTTTTTCAACATTAACACAAGTGCGAAAAGTGGTTTTTCAACACTAACACAAGTGCGAAAAGTGTTTTTTCCACACTAATACAAGTGCAAAAGTGGTTTCCTGCACCAACACAAGTGCGAAAAGTGGTTTTTCAACACTAACACAAGTGCGAAAAGTGGTTTTTCAACACTATCACAAGTGCAAAAAGTCTTTTTTCCACACTAATACAAGTGCAAAAGTGGTTTCCTGCACCAACACAAGTGCGAAAAGTGGTTTTCCAACACTAACACAAGTGCGAAAAGTGGTTTTTCAACACTAACACAAGTGCGAAAAGTGGTTTTTCAACACTAACACAATTGCGAAAAGTGATTTTTCCACACTAATACAAGTGCAAAAGTGGTTTCCTGCACCAACACAAGTGCGAAAAGTGGTTTTTCAACACTAACAAAAGTGCGAAAAGTGGTTTTTCAACACTATTACAAGTGCAAAAAGTCTTTATTCCACACTAATACAAGTGCAAAAGTGGTTTCCTGCACCAACACAAGTGCGAAAAGTGGTTTTTCAACACTAACACAAGTGCGAAAAGTGGCTTTTCAACACTAACACAAGTGCGAAAAGTGGTTTTTCCACACTAATACAAGTGCAAAAGTGGTTTCCTGCACCAACACAAGTGCGAAAAGTGGTTTTTCAACACTAACACAAGTGCGAAAAGTGGTTTTTCAACACTAACACAAGTGCGAAAAGTGGTTTTTCAACACTAACACAAGTGCGAAAAGTGGTTTTTCAACACTAACACAAGTGCGAAAAGTGTTTTTTCCACACTAATACAAGTGCAAAACTGGTTTCCTGCACCAACACAACTGCGAAAAGTGGTTTTTCAACACTAACACAAGTGCGAAAAGTGGTTTTTCAACACTAACACAAGTGCGAAAAGTGTTTTTTCCACACTAATACAAGTGCAAAAGTGGTTTCCTGCACCAACACAAGTGCGAAAAGTGGTTTTTCAACACTAACACAAGTGCGAAAAGTGGTTTTTCAACACTAACACAAGTGCGAAAAGTGGTTTTTCAACACTAACACAAGTGCGAAAAGTGGTTTTTCCACACTAATACAAGTGCAAAAGTGGTTTCCTGCACCAACACAACTGCGAAAAGTGGTTTTTCAACACTAACACAAGTGCGAAATGTGGTTTTTCAACACTAACACAAGTGCCAAAAGTGGATTTCCACACTAATACAAGTGCAAAAGTGGTTTCCTGCACCAACACAAGTGCGAAAAGTGGTTTTTCAACACTAACACAGGTGCGAAAAGTGGTTTTTCAACACTATCACAAGTGCCAAAAGTGTTTTTTCCACACTAATACAAGTGCAAAAGTGGTTTCCTGCACCAACACAAGTGCGAAAAGTGGTTTTTCAACACTAACATAAATGCGAAAAGTGGTTTTCCAACACTAACACAAGTGCGAAAAGTGGTTTTTCCACACTAATACAAGTGCAATAGTGGTTTCCTGCACCAACACAAGTGCGAAAAGTGGTTTTCAACACTATCAAAAGTGCAAAAAGTGTTTTTTCCACACTAATACAAGTGCAAAAGTGGTTTCCTGCACCAACACAAGTGCGAAAAGTGGTTTTTCAACACTAACACAAGTGCGAAAATTGGTTTTTCAACACTAACACAAGTGCGAAAAGTGGTTTTTCAACACTAACACAAGTGCGAAAAGTGTTTTTTCCACACTAATACAAGTGCAAAAGTGGTTTCCTGCACCAACACAAGTGCGAAAAGTGGTTTTTCAACACTAACACAAGTGCGAAAAGTGGTTTTTCAACACTAACACAAGTGCGAAAAGTGGTTTTTCAACACTATCACAAGTGCAAAAAGTGTTTTTTCCACACTAATATAAGTGCAAAAGTGGTTTCCTGCACCAACACAAGTGCGAAAAGTGGTTTTTCAACACTAACACAAGTGCGAAAAGTGGTTTTTCAACACGACCACAAGTGCGATAAGTGGTTTTCCCACACTAATACAAGTGCAAAAGTGGTTTCCTGCACCAACACAAGTGCGAAAAGTGGATTTTCAACACTAACACAAGTGCGAAAAGTGGTTTTTCAACACTATTACAAGTGCAAAAAGTGTTTTTTCCACACTAATACAAGTGCAAACTGGTTTCCTGCACCAACACAATTGCGAAAAGTGGTTTTTCAACACTAACACAAGCGCGAAAAGTGGTTTTTCAACACTAACACAAGTGCGAAAAGTGTTTTTTCCACACTAATACAAGTGCAAAACTGGTTTCCTGCACCAACACAACTGCGAAAAGTGGTTTTTCAACACTAACACAAGTGCGAAAAGTGGTTTTTCAACACTAACACAAGTGCGAAAAGTGTTTTTTTCCACACTAATACAAGTGCAAAAGTGGTTTCCTGCACCAACACAAGTGCGAAAAGTGGTTTTTCAACACTAACACAAGTTGCGAAAAGTGGTTTTTCAACACTAACACAAGTGCGAAAAGTGGTTTTTCAACACTAACACAAGTGCGAAAAGTGGGTTTTTCCACACTAATACAAGTGCAAAAGTGGTTTCCTGCACCAACACAACTGCGAAAAGTGGTTTTTCAACACTAACACAAGTGCGAAATGTGGTTTTTCAACACTAACACAAGTGCCAAAAGTGGATTTCCACACTAATACAAGTGCAAAAGTGGTTTCCTGCACCAACACAAGTGCGAAAAGTGGTTTTTCAACACTAACACAGGTGCGAAAGTGGTTTTTCAACACTATCACAAGTGCCAAAAGTGTTTTTTCCACACTAATACAAGTGCAAAAGTGGTTTCCTGCACCAACACAAGTGCGAAAAGTGGTTTTTCAACACTAACATAAATGCGAAAAGTGGTTTTCCAACACTAACACAAGTGCGAAAAGTGGTTTTTCCACACTAATACAAGTGCAATAGTGGTTTCCTGCACCAACACAAGTGCGAAAAGTGGTTTTCAACACTATCAAAAGTGCAAAAAGTGTTTTTTCCACACTAATACAAGTGCAAAAGTGGTTTCCTGCACCAACACAAGTGCGAAAAGTGGTTTTTCAACACTAACACAAGTGCGAAAATTGGTTTTTCAACACTAACACAAGTGCGAAAAGTGGTTTTCAACACTAACACAAGTGCGAAAAGTGTTTTTTCCACACTAATACAAGTGCAAAAGTGGTTTCCTGCACCAACACAAGTGCGAAAAGTGGTTTTTCAACACTAACACAAGTGCGAAAAGTGGTTTTTCAACACTAACACAAGTGCGAAAAGTGGTTTTTCAACACTATCACAAGTGCAAAAAGTGTTTTTTCCACACTAATATAAGTGCAAAAGTGGTTTCCTGCACCAACACAAGTGCGAAAAGTGGTTTTTCAACACTAACACAAGTGCGAAAAGTGGTTTTTCAACACGACCACAAGTGCGATAAGTGGTTTTCCCACACTAATACAAGTGCAAAAGTGGTTTCCTGCACCAACACAAGTGCGAAAAGTGGATTTTCAACACTAACACAAGTGCGAAAAGTGGTTTTTCAACACTATTACAAGTGCAAAAAGTGTTTTTTCCACACTAATACAAGTGCAAACTGGTTTCCTGCACCAACACAATTGCGAAAAGTGGTTTTTCAACACTAACACAAGCGCGAAAAGTGGTTTTTCAACACTAACACAAGTGCGAAAAGTGTTTTTTCCACACTAATACAAGTGCAAAACTGGTTTCCTGCACCAACACAACTGCGAAAAGTGGTTTTTCAACACTAACACAAGTGCGAAAAGTGGTTTTTCAACACTAACACAAGTGCGAAAAGTGTTTTTTTCCACACTAATACAAGTGCAAAAGTGGTTTCCTGCACCAACACAAGTGCGAAAAGTGGTTTTTCAACACTAACACAAGTGCGAAAAGTGGTTTTTCAACACTAACACAAGTGCGAAAAGTGGGTTTTTCACACTAACACAAGTGCGAAAAGTGGTTTTTTCCACACTAATACAAGTGCAAAAGTGGTTTCCTGCACCAACACAACTGCGAAAAGTGGTTTTTCAACACTAACACAAGTGCGAAATGTGGTTTTTTCAACAACTAACACAAGTGCCAAAAGTGGATTTCCACACTAATACAAGTGCAAAAGTGGTTTCCTGCACCAACACAAGTGCGAAAAGTGGTTTTCAACACTAACACAGGTGCGAAAAGTGGTTTTTCAACACTATCACAAGTGCCAAAAGTGTTTTTTCCACACTAATACAAGTGCAAAAGTGGTTTCCTGCACCAACACAAGTGCGAAAAGTGGTTTTTCAACACTAACATAAATGCGAAAAGTGGTTTTCCAACACTAACACAAGTGCGAAAAGTGGTTTTTCCACACTAATACAAGTGCAATAGTGGTTTCCTGCACCAACACAAGTGCGAAAAAGTGGTTTTCAACACTATCAAAAGTGCAAAAAGTGTTTTTTTCCACACTAATACAAGTGCAAAAGTGGTTTCCTGCACCAACACAAGTGCGAAAAGTGGTTTTTCAACACTAACACAAGTGCGAAAATTGGTTTTTCAACACTAACACAAGTGCGAAAAGTGGTTTT
>NW_027617671.1:0-103483 GCF_964187855.1 Myxine glutinosa
AAAGTGGTTTTTCAACACTAACACAAGTGCGAAAAGTGGTTTTTCAACACTAACACAAGTGCGAAAAGTGTTTTTTCCACACTAATACAAGTGCAAAAGTGGTTTCCTGCACCAACACAAGTGCGAAAAGTGGTTTTTCAACACTAACACAAGTGCGAAAAGTGGTTTTTCAACACTTACACAAGTGCGAAAAGTGTTTTTTCCACATTAATACAAGTGCAAAAGGGGTTTCCTGCACCAACACAAGTGCGAAAAGTGGTTTTTCAACACTAACACAAGTGCGAAAAGTGGTTTTTCAACACTAACACAAGTGCGAAAAGTGGTTTTTCAACACTAACACAAGTGCGAAAAGTGGTTTTTCCACACTAATACAAGTGCAAAAGTGGTTTCCTGCACCAACACAAGTGCGAAAAGTGGTTTTTCAACACTAACACAAGTGCGAAAAGTGGTTTTTCAACACCAACACAAGTGCGAAAAGTGGTTTTTCAACACTAACACAAGTGCGAAAAGTGTTTTTTCCACACTACTACAAGTGCAAAAGTGGTTTCCTGCACCAACACAAGTGCGAAAAGTGGTTTTTCAACACTATCACAAGTGCAAAAAGTGTTTTTTCCACACTAATGCAAGTGCAAAAGTGGTTTCCTGCACCAACACAAGTGCGAAAAGTGGTTTTTCAACACTAACACAAGTGCGAAAAGTAGTTTTTCAACACTAACACAAGTGCGAAAAGTAGTTTTTCAACACTATCACAAGTGCAAAAAGTGTTTTTTCCACACTAATACAAGTGCGAAAAGTGGTTTTTCAACACTAACACAAGTGCGAAAAGTGGTTTTTCAACACTAACACAAGTGCAAAAAGTGTTTTTTCAACACTAACACATGTGCGAAAAGTGGTTTCCTGCACCAACACAAGTGCGAAAAGTGGTTTTTCAACACTAACACAAGTGCGAAAAGTGGTTTTTCAACTCTATCACAAGTGCAAAAAGTGTTTTTTCCACACTAATACAAGTGCAAAAGTTGTTTCCTGCACCAACACAAGTGCGAAAAATGGTTTTTCAACACTAACACAAGTGCGAAAAGTGGTTTTTCAACACTATCACAAGTGCAAAAAGTGTTTTTTACACACTAATACAAGTGCAAAAGTGGTTTCCTGCACCAACACAAGTGCGAAAAGTGGTTTTTCAACACTAACACAAGTGTGAAAAGTAGTTTTTCAACACTAACACAAGTGCGAAAAGTGGTTTCCTGCACCAACACAAGTGCTAAAAGTGGTTTTTCAACACTAACACAAGTGCGAAAAGTGGTTTTTCAACACTAACACAAGTGCGAAAAGTGGTTTTTCAACACTAACACAAGTGCGAAAAGTGGTTTTTCCACACTAATACAAGTGCAAAAGTGGTTTCCTGCACCAACACAAGTACGAAAAGTGGTTTTTCAACACTAACACAAGTGCGAAAAGTGGTTTTTCAACACTATCACAAGTGCAAAAAGTGTTTTTTCCACACTAATACAAGTGCAAAACTGGTTTCCTGCACCAACACAAGTGCGAAAAGTGGTTTTTCAACACTAACACAAGTGCGAAAAGTGGTTTTTCAACACTAACACAAGTGTGAAAAGTGGTTTTTCAACACTAACACAAGTGCGAAAAGTGGTTTTTCAACACTAACACAAGTGCGAAAAGTGTTTTTTCCACACTAATACAAGTGCAAAAGTGGTTTCCTGCACCAACACAAGTGCGAAAAGTGGTTTTTCAACACTATCACAAGTGCAAAAAGTGTTTTTTCCACACTAATGCAAGTGCAAAAGTGGTTTCCTGCACCAACACAAGTGCGAAAAGTGGTTTTTCAACACTAACACAAGTGCGAAAAGTGGTTTTTCAACACTAACACAAGTGCGAAAAGTAGTTTTTCAACACTATCACAAGTGCAAAAAGTGTTTTTTCCACACTAATACAAGTGCGAAAAGTGGTTTTTCAACACTAACACAAGTGCGAAAAGTGGTTTTTCAACACTAACACAAGTGCGAAAAGTGGTTTTTCCACACTAATACAAGTGCAAAAGTGGTTTCCTGCACCAACACAAGTGCGAAAAGTGGTTTTTCAACACTAACACAAGTGCGAAAAGTGGTTTTTCAACACCAACACAAGTGCGAAAAGTGGTTTTTCAACACTAACACAAGTGCGAAAAGTGTTTTTTCCACACTAATACAAGTGCAAAAGTAGTTTCCTGCACCAACACAAGTGCGAAAAGTGGTTTTTCAACACTATCACAAGTGCAAAAAGTGTTTTTTACACACTAATACAAGTGCAAAAGTGGTTTCCTGCACCAACACAAGTGCGAAAAGTGGTTTTTCAACACTAACACAAGTGCGAAAAGTGGTTTTTCAACACTAACACAAGTGCGAAAAGTGTTTTTTCCACACTAATACAAGTGCAAAAGTGGTTTCCTGCACCAACACAAGTGCGAAAAGTGGTTTTTCAACACTATCACAAGTGCAAAAAGTGTTTTTTCCACACTAATGCAAGTGCAAAAGTGGTTTCCTGCACCAACACAAGTGCGAAAAGTGGTTTTTCAACACTAACACAAGTGCGAAAAGTGGTTTTTCAACACTAACACAAGTGCGAAAAGTAGTTTTTCAACACTATCACAAGTGCAAAAAGTGTTTTTTCCACACTAATACAAGTGCAAAAGTGGTTTCCTGCACCAACACAAGTGCGAAATGTGGTTTTTCAACACTATCACAAGTGCAAAAAGTGTTTTTTCCACACTAATACAAGTGCAAAAGTTGTTTCCTGCACAAACACAAGTGCTAAAAGTGGTTTTTCAACACTAACACAAGTGCGAAAAGTGGTTTTTCAACACTAACACAAGTGCGAAAAGTGGTTTTTCCACACTAATACAAGTGCAAAAGTGGTTTCCTGCACCAACACAAGTGCGAAAAGTGTTTTTTCCACACTAATACAAGTGCAAAAGTGGTTTCCTGCACCAACACAAGTGCGAAAATTGGTTTTTCAACACTATCACAAGTGCAAAAAGTGTTTTTTCCACACTAATACAAGTGCAAAAGTGGTTTCCTGCACCAACACAAGTGCGAAAAGTGGTTTTTCAACACTAACACAAGTGCGAAAAGTGGTTTTTCAACACTAACACAAGTGCGAAAAGTGGTTTCCTGCACCAACACAAGTGCGAAAAGTGGTTTTTCAACACTAACACAAGTGCGAAAAGTGGTTTTTCAACACTAACACAAGTGCGAAAAGTGGTTTTTCAACACTAACACAAGTGCGAAAAGTGTTTTTTCCACACTAATACAAGTGCAAAAGTGGTTTCCTGCACCAACACAAGTGCGAAAAGTGGTTTTTCAACACTAACACAAGTGCGAAAAGTGGTTTTTCAACACTTACACAAGTGCGAAAAGTGTTTTTTCCACATTAATACAAGTGCAAAAGGGGTTTCCTGCACCAACACAAGTGCGAAAAGTGGTTTTTCAACACTAACACAAGTGCGAAAAGTGGTTTTTCAACACTAACACAAGTGCGAAAAGTGGTTTTTCAACACTAACACAAGTGCGAAAAGTGGTTTTTCCACACTAATACAAGTGCAAAAGTGGTTTCCTGCACCAACACAAGTGCGAAAAGTGGTTTTTCAACACTAACACAAGTGCGAAAAGTGGTTTTTCAACACCAACACAAGTGCGAAAAGTGGTTTTTCAACACTAACACAAGTGCGAAAAGTGTTTTTTCCACACTAATACAAGTGCAAAAGTGGTTTCCTGCACCAACACAAGTGCGAAAAGTGGTTTTTCAACACTATCACAAGTGCAAAAAGTGTTTTTTCCACACTAATGCAAGTGCAAAAGTGGTTTCCTGCACCAACACAAGTGCGAAAAGTGGTTTTTCAACACTAACACAAGTGCGAAAAGTGGTTTTTCAACACTAACACAAGTGCGAAAAGTAGTTTTTCAACACTATCACAAGTGCAAAAAGTGTTTTTTCCACACTAATACAAGTGCGAAAAGTGGTTTTTCAACACTAACACAAGTGCGAAAAGTGGTTTTTCAACACTAACACAAGTGCGAAAAGTGGTTTTTCCACACTAATACAAGTGCAAAAGTGGTTTCCTGCACCAACACAAGTGCGAAAAGTGGTTTTTCAACACTAACACAAGTGCGAAAAGTGGTTTTTCAACACCAACACAAGTGCGAAAAGTGGTTTTTCAACACTAACACAAGTGCGAAAAGTGTTTTTTCCACACTAATACAAGTGCAAAAGTGGTTTCCTGCACCAACACAAGTGCGAAAAGTGGTTTTTCAACACTATCACAAGTGCAAAAAGTGTTTTTTCCACACTAATGCAAGTGCAAAAGTGGTTTCCTGCACCAACACAAGTGCGAAAAGTGGTTTTTCAACACTAACACAAGTGCGAAAAGTGGTTTTTCAACACTAACACAAGTGCGAAAAGTGGTTTTTCAACACTAACACAAGTGCGAAAAGTGGTTTCCTGCACCAACACAAGTGCGAAAAGTGGTTTTTCAACACTAACACAAGTGCGAAAAGTGGTTTTTCAACACTAACACAAGTGCGAAAAGTGTTTTTTCCACACTAATACAAGTGCAAAGGTGGTTTCCTGCACCAACACAAGTGCGAAAAGTGGTTTTTCAACACTAACACAAGTGCAAAAAGTGGTTTTTCAACACTAACACAAGTGCGAAAAGTGGTTTTTCAACACTAACACAAGTGCGAAAAGTGGTTTTTCAACACTAACACAAGTGTGAAAAGTGGTTTTTCAACACTAATACAAGTGCAAACGTGGTTTCCTGCACCAACACAAGTGCGAAAAGTGGTTTTTCAACACGATCACAAGTGCAAAAAGTATTTTTTCCACACTAATACAAGTGCAAAAGTGGTTTCCTGCACCAACACAAGTGCGAAAAGTGGTTTTTCAACACTAACACAAGTGCGAAAAGTGGTTTTTCAACACTAACACAAGTGCGAAAAGTGGTTTTTCAACACTAATACAAGTGCAAAAGTGGTTTCCTGCACCAACACAAGTGCGAAAAGTGGTTTTTCAACACGATCACAAGTGCAAAAAGTATTTTTTCCACACTAATACAAGTGCAAAAGTGGTTTCCTGCACCAACACAGGTGCGAAAAGTGGTTTTTCAACACTAACACAAGTGCGAAAAGTGGTATTTCAACACTAACACAAGTGCGAAAAGTGGTTTTTCAACACTAACACAAGTGCGAAAAGTGGTTTCCTGCACCAACACAAGTGCGAAAAGTGGTTTTTCAACACTAACACAAGTGCGAAAAGTGGTTTTTCAACACTAACACAAGTGCGAAAAGTGTTTTTTCCACACTAATACAAGTGCAAAGGTAGTTTCCTGCACCAACACAAGTGCGAAAAGTGGTTTTTCAACACTAACACAAGTGCGAAAAGTGGTTTTTCAACACTAACACAAGTGCGAAAAGTGGTTTTTCCACACTAATACAAGTGCAAAAGTGGTTTCCTGCACCAACACAAGTGCGAAAAGTGGTTTTTCAACACTAATGCAAGTGCGAAAAGTGGTTTTTCAACTCTATCACAAGTGCAAAAAGTGTTTTCTCCACACTAATACAAGTGCAAAAGTGGTTTCCTGCACCAACACAAGTGCGAAAAGTGGTTTTTCAACACTAACACAAGTGCGAAAAGTGGTTTTTCAACACTATCACAAGTGCAAAAAGTGTTTTTTCCACACTAATACAAGTGCAAAAGTGGTTTCCTGCACCAACACAGGTGCGAAAAGTGGTTTTTCAACACTAACACAAGTGCGAAAAGTGGTTTCCTGCACCAACACAAGTGCTAAAAGTGGTTTTTCAACACTAACACAAGTGCGAAAAGTGGTTTTTCAACACTAACACAAGTGCAAAAAGTGGTTTTGCCACACTAATACAAGTGCAAAAGTGGTTTCCTGCACCAACACAAGTGCGAAAAGTGGTTTTTCAACACTAACACAAGTGCGAAAAGTGGTTTTTCAACACTATCACAAGTGCAAAAAGTGTTTTTTCCACACTAATACAAGTGCAAAACTGGTTTCCTGCACCAACACAAGTGCGAAAAGTGGTTTTTCAACACTAACACAAGTGCGAAAAGTGGTTTTTCAACACTAACACAAGTGTGAAAAGTGGTTTTTCAACACTAACACAAGTGCGAAAAGTGTTTTTTCCACACTAATACAAGTGCAAAAGTGGTTTCCTGCACCAACACAAGTGCGAAAAGTGGTTTTTCAACACTATCACAAGTGCAAAATGTGGTTTTTCAACACTAACACAAGTGCGAAAAGTGTTTTTTCCACACTAATACAAGTGCAAAAGTGGTTTCCTGCACCAACACAAGTGCGAAAAGTGGTTTTTCAACACTATCACAAGTGCAAAAAGTGTTTTTTCCACACTCATACAAGTGCAAAAGTGGTTTCCTGCACCAACACAAGTGCGAAAAGTGGTTTTTCAACACTAACACAAGTGCGAAAAGTGGTTTTTCAACACTAACACAAGTGTGAAAAGTGTTTTTTCAACACTAACACATGTGCGAAAAGTGGTTTTCTGCACCAACACAAGTGCGAAAAGTGGTTTTTCAACACTAACACAAGTGCGAAAAGTGGTTTTTCAACTCTATCACAAGTGCAAAAAGTGTTTTTTCCACACTAATACAAGTGCAAAAGTGGTTTCCTGCACCAACACAAGTGCGAAAAGTGGTTTTTCAACACTAACACAAGTGCGAAAAGTGGTTTTTCAACACTATCACAAGTGCAAAAAGTGTTTTTTCCACAATAATACAAGTGCAAAAGTGGTTTCCTGCACCAACACAAGTGCGAAAAGTGGTTTTTCAACACTAACACAAGTGTGAAAAGTAGTTTTTCAACACTAACACAAGTGCGAAAAGTGGTTTCCTGCACCAACACAAGTGCTAAAAGTGGTTTTTCAACACTAACACAAGTGCGAAAAGTGGTTTTTCAACACTAACACAAGTGCGAAAAGTGGTTTTTCCACACTAATACAAGTGCAAAAGTGGTTTCCTGCACCAACACAAGTGCGAAAAGTGGTTTTTCAACACTAACGCAAGTGCGAAAAGTGGTTTTTCAACACTATCACAAGTGCAAAAAGTGTTTTTTCCACACTAATGCAAGTGCAAAAGTGGTTTCCTGCACCAACACAAGTGCGAAAAGTGGTTTTTCAACACTAACACAAGTGCGAAAAGTGGTTTTTCAACACTAACACAAGTGCGAAAATTAGTTTTTCAACACTATCACAAGTGCAAAAAGTGTTTTTTCCACACTAATACAAGTGCAAAAGTGGTTTCCTGCACCAAAACAAGTGCGAAATGTGGTTTTTCAACACTATCACAAGTGCAAAAAGTGTTTTTTCCACACTAATACAAGTGCAAAAGTTGTTTCCTGCACCAACACAAGTGCTAAAAGTGGTTTTTCAACACTAACACAAGTGCGAAAAGTGGTTTTTCAACACTAACACAAGTGTGAAAAGTGGTTTTTCCACACTAATACAAGTGCAAAAGTGGTTTCCTGCACCAACACAAGTGTGAAAAGTGTTTTTTCCACACTAATACAAGTGCAAAAGTGGTTTCCTGCACAAACACAAGTGCGAAAATTGGTTTTTCAACACTATCACAAGTGCAAAAAGTGTTTTTTCCACACTAATACAAGTGCAAAAGTGGTTTCCTGCACCAACACAAGTGCGAAAAGTGGTTTTTCAACACTATCACAAGTGCAAAAAGTGTTTTTTACACACTAATACAAGTGCAAAAGTGGTTTCCTGCACCAACACAAGTGCGAAAAGTGGTTTTTCAACACTAACACAAGTGCGAAAAGTGGTTTTTCAACACTAACACAAGTGCGAAAAGTGGTTTCCTGCACCAACACAAGTGCGAAAAGTGGTTTTTCAACACTAACACAAGTGCGAAAAGTGGTTTTTCAACACTAACACAAGTGCGAAAAGTAGTTTTTCAACACTATCACAAGTGCAAAAAGTGTTTTTTCCACACTAATACAAGTGCAAAAGTGGTTTCCTGCACCAACACAAGTGCGAAATGTGGTTTTTCAACACTATCACAAGTGCAAAAAGTGTTTTTTCCACACTAATACAAGTGCAAAAGTTGTTTCCTGCACAAACACAAGTGCTAAAAGTGGTTTTTCAACACTAACACAAGTGCGAAAAGTGGTTTTTCAACACTAACACAAGTGCGAAAAGTGGTTTTTCCACACTAATACAAGTGCAAAAGTGGTTTCCTGCACCAACACAAGTGCGAAAAGTGTTTTTTCCACACTAATACAAGTGCAAAAGTGGTTTCCTGCACCAACACAAGTGCGAAAATTGGTTTTTCAACACTATCACAAGTGCAAAAAGTGTTTTTTCCACACTAATACAAGTGCAAAAGTGGTTTCCTGCACCAACACAAGTGCGAAAAGTGGTTTTTCAACACTAACACAAGTGCGAAAAGTGGTTTTTCAACACTAACACAAGTGCGAAAAGTGGTTTCCTGCACCAACACAAGTGCGAAAAGTGGTTTTTCAACACTAACACAAGTGCGAAAAGTGGTTTTTCAACACTAACACAAGTGCGAAAAGTGGTTTTTCAACACTAACACAAGTGCGAAAAGTGTTTTTTCCACACTAATACAAGTGCAAAAGTGGTTTCCTGCACCAACACAAGTGCGAAAAGTGGTTTTTCAACACTAACACAAGTGCGAAAAGTGGTTTTTCAACACTTACACAAGTGCGAAAAGTGTTTTTTCCACATTAATACAAGTGCAAAAGGGGTTTCCTGCACCAACACAAGTGCGAAAAGTGGTTTTTCAACACTAACACAAGTGCGAAAAGTGGTTTTTCAACACTAACACAAGTGCGAAAAGTGGTTTTTCAACACTAACACAAGTGCGAAAAGTGGTTTTTCCACACTAATACAAGTGCAAAAGTGGTTTCCTGCACCAACACAAGTGCGAAAAGTGGTTTTTCAACACTAACACAAGTGCGAAAAGTGGTTTTTCAACACCAACACAAGTGCGAAAAGTGGTTTTTCAACACTAACACAAGTGCGAAAAGTGTTTTTTCCACACTAATACAAGTGCAAAAGTGGTTTCCTGCACCAACACAAGTGCGAAAAGTGGTTTTTCAACACTATCACAAGTGCAAAAAGTGTTTTTTCCACACTAATGCAAGTGCAAAAGTGGTTTCCTGCACCAACACAAGTGCGAAAAGTGGTTTTTCAACACTAACACAAGTGCGAAAAGTGGTTTTTCAACACTAACACAAGTGCGAAAAGTAGTTTTTCAACACTATCACAAGTGCAAAAAGTGTTTTTTCCACACTAATACAAGTGCGAAAAGTGGTTTTTCAACACTAACACAAGTGCGAAAAGTGGTTTTTCAACACTAACACAAGTGCGAAAAGTGGTTTTTCCACACTAATACAAGTGCAAAAGTGGTTTCCTGCACCAACACAAGTGCGAAAAGTGGTTTTTCAACACTAACACAAGTGCGAAAAGTGGTTTTTCAACACCAACACAAGTGCGAAAAGTGGTTTTTCAACACTAACACAAGTGCGAAAAGTGTTTTTTCCACACTAATACAAGTGCAAAAGTGGTTTCCTGCACCAACACAAGTGCGAAAAGTGGTTTTTCAACACTATCACAAGTGCAAAAAGTGTTTTTTCCACACTAATGCAAGTGCAAAAGTGGTTTCCTGCACCAACACAAGTGCGAAAAGTGGTTTTTCAACACTAACACAAGTGCGAAAAGTGGTTTTTCAACACTAACACAAGTGCGAAAAGTGGTTTTTCAACACTAACACAAGTGCGAAAAGTGGTTTCCTGCACCAACACAAGTGCGAAAAGTGGTTTTTCAACACTAACACAAGTGCGAAAAGTGGTTTTTCAACACTAACACAAGTGCGAAAAGTGTTTTTTCCACACTAATACAAGTGCAAAGGTGGTTTCCTGCACCAACACAAGTGCGAAAAGTGGTTTTTCAACACTAACACAAGTGCAAAAAGTGGTTTTTCAACACTAACACAAGTGCGAAAAGTGGTTTTTCAACACTAACACAAGTGCGAAAAGTGGTTTTTCAACACTAACACAAGTGTGAAAAGTGGTTTTTCAACACTAATACAAGTGCAAACGTGGTTTCCTGCACCAACACAAGTGCGAAAAGTGGTTTTTCAACACGATCACAAGTGCAAAAAGTATTTTTTCCACACTAATACAAGTGCAAAAGTGGTTTCCTGCACCAACACAAGTGCGAAAAGTGGTTTTTCAACACTAACACAAGTGCGAAAAGTGGTTTTTCAACACTAACACAAGTGCGAAAAGTGGTTTTTCAACACTAATACAAGTGCAAAAGTGGTTTCCTGCACCAACACAAGTGCGAAAAGTGGTTTTTCAACACGATCACAAGTGCAAAAAGTATTTTTTCCACACTAATACAAGTGCAAAAGTGGTTTCCTGCACCAACACAGGTGCGAAAAGTGGTTTTTCAACACTAACACAAGTGCGAAAAGTGGTATTTCAACACTAACACAAGTGCGAAAAGTGGTTTTTCAACACTAACACAAGTGCGAAAAGTGGTTTCCTGCACCAACACAAGTGCGAAAAGTGGTTTTTCAACACTAACACAAGTGCGAAAAGTGGTTTTTCAACACTAACACAAGTGCGAAAAGTGTTTTTTCCACACTAATACAAGTGCAAAGGTAGTTTCCTGCACCAACACAAGTGCGAAAAGTGGTTTTTCAACACTAACACAAGTGCGAAAAGTGGTTTTTCAACACTAACACAAGTGCGAAAAGTGGTTTTTCCACACTAATACAAGTGCAAAAGTGGTTTCCTGCACCAACACAAGTGCGAAAAGTGGTTTTTCAACACTAATGCAAGTGCGAAAAGTGGTTTTTCAACTCTATCACAAGTGCAAAAAGTGTTTTCTCCACACTAATACAAGTGCAAAAGTGGTTTCCTGCACCAACACAAGTGCGAAAAGTGGTTTTTCAACACTAACACAAGTGCGAAAAGTGGTTTTTCAACACTATCACAAGTGCAAAAAGTGTTTTTTCCACACTAATACAAGTGCAAAAGTGGTTTCCTGCACCAACACAGGTGCGAAAAGTGGTTTTTCAACACTAACACAAGTGCGAAAAGTGGTTTCCTGCACCAACACAAGTGCTAAAAGTGGTTTTTCAACACTATCACAAGTGCAAAAAGTGTTTTTTCCACACTAATACAAGTGCAAAAGTAGTTTCCTGCACCAACACAAGTGCGAAAAGTGGTTTTTCAACACTATCACAAGTGCAAAAAGTGTTTTTTACACACTAATACAAGTGCAAAAGTGGTTTCCTGCACCAACACAAGTGCGAAAAGTGGTTTTTCAACACTAACACAAGTGCGAAAAGTGGTTTTTCAACACTAACACAAGTGCGAAAAGTGGTTTCCTGCACCAACACAAGTGCGAAAAGTGGTTTTTCAACACTAACACAAGTGCGAAAAGTGGTTTTTCAACACTAACACAAGTGCGAAAAGTGTTTTTTCCACACTAATACAAGTGCAAAAGTGGTTTCCTGCACCAACACAAGTGCGAAAAGTGGTTTTTCAACACTAACACAAGTGCGAAAAGTGGTTTTTCAACACTTACACAAGTGCGAAAAGTGTTTTTTCCACATTAATACAAGTGCAAAAGGGGTTTCCTGCACCAACACAAGTGCGAAAAGTGGTTTTTCAACACTAACACAAGTGCGAAAAGTGGTTTTTCAACACTAACACAAGTGCGAAAAGTGGTTTTTCAACACTAACACAAGTGCGAAAAGTGGTTTTTCCACACTAATACAAGTGCAAAAGTGGTTTCCTGCACCAACACAAGTGCGAAAAGTGGTTTTTCAACACTATCACAAGTGCAAAAAGTGTTTTTTACACACTAATACAAGTGCAAAAGTGGTTTCCTGCACCAACACAAGTGCGAAAAGTGGTTTTTCAACACTAACACAAGTGCGAAAAGTGGTTTTTCAACACTTACACAAGTGCGAAAAGTG
This sequence comes from Myxine glutinosa, assembly GCF_964187855.1. Lineage (NCBI taxonomy): Eukaryota > Metazoa > Chordata > Myxini > Myxiniformes > Myxinidae > Myxine > Myxine glutinosa. The sequence goes on from NW_027617671.1 coordinate 12,055, forward strand.
GTTTCCTGCACCAACACAAGTGCGAAAAGTGGTTTTTCAACACTAACACAAGTGCGAAAAGTGGTTTTTCAACACTAACACAAGTGCGAAAGTGTTTTTTCCACACTAATACAAGTGCAAAAGTGGTTTCCTGCACCAACACAAGTGCGAAAAGTGGTTTTTCAACACTAACACAAGTGCGAAAAGTGGTTTTTCAACACTATCACAAGTGCAAAAAGTGTTTTTTCCACACTAATACAAGTGCAAAAGTTGTTTCCTGCACCAACACAAGTGCTAAAAGTGGTTTTTCAACACTAACACAAGTGCGAAAAGTGGTTTTTCAACACTAACACAAGTGCGAAAAGTGGTTTTTCCACACTAATACAAGTGCAAAAGTGGTTTCCTGCACCAACACAAGTGTGAAAAGTGTTTTTTCCACACTAATACAAGTGCAAAAGTGGTTTCCTGCACAAACACAAGTGCGAAAATTGGTTTTTCAACACTATCACAAGTGCAAAAAGTGTTTTTTCCACACTAATACAAGTGCAAAAGTAGTTTCCTGCACCAACACAAGTGCGAAAAGTGGTTTTTCAACACTATCACAAGTGCAAAAAGTGTTTTTTACACACTAATACAAGTGCAAAAGTGGTTTACTGCACCAACACAAGTGCGAAAAGTGGTTTTTCAACACTAACACAAGTGCGAAAAGTGGTTTTTCAACACTAACACAAGTGCGAAAAGTGGTTTCCTGCACCAACACAAGTGCGAAAAGTGGTTTTTCAACACTAACACAAGTGCGAAAAGTGGTTTTTCAACACTAACACAAGTGCGAAAAGTGTTTTTTCCACACTAATACAAGTGCAAAAGTGGTTTCCTGCACCAACACAAGTGCGAAAAGTGGTTTTTCAACACTAACACAAGTGCGAAAAGTGGTTTTTCAACACTTACACAAGTGCGAAAAGTGTTTTTTCCACATTAATACAAGTGCAAAAGGGGTTTCCTGCACCAACACAAGTGCGAAAAGTGGTTTTTCAACACTAACACAAGTGCGAAAAGTGGTTTTTCAACACTAACACAAGTGCGAAAAGTGGTTTTTCAACACTAACACAAGTGCGAAAAGTGGTTTTTCCACACTAATACAAGTGCAAAAGTGGTTTCCTGCACCAACACAAGTGCGAAAAGTGGTTTTTCAACACTAACACAAGTGCGAAAAGTGGTTTTTCAACACCAACACAAGTGCGAAAAGTGGTTTTTCAACACTAACACAAGTGCGAAAAGTGTTTTTTCCACACTACTACAAGTGCAAAAGTGGTTTCCTGCACCAACACAAGTGCGAAAAGTGGTTTTTCAACACTATCACAAGTGCAAAAAGTGTTTTTTCCACACTAATGCAAGTGCAAAAGTGGTTTCCTGCACCAACACAAGTGCGAAAAGTGGTTTTTCAACACTAACACAAGTGCGAAAAGTAGTTTTTCAACACTAACACAAGTGCGAAAAGTAGTTTTTCAACACTATCACAAGTGCAAAAAGTGTTTTTTCCACACTAATACAAGTGCGAAAAGTGGTTTTTCAACACTAACACAAGTGCTAAAAGTGGTTTTTCAACACTATCACAAGTGCAAAAAGTGTTTTTTCCACACTAATGCAAGTGCAAAAGTGGTTTCCTGCACCAACACAAGTGCGAAAAGTGGTTTTTCAACACTAACACAAGTGCGAAAAGTAGTTTTTCAACACTAACACAAGTGCGAAAAGTAGTTTTTCAACACTATCACAAGTGCAAAAAGTGTTTTTTCCACACTAATACAAGTGCGAAAAGTGGTTTTTCAACACTAACACAAGTGCTAAAAGTGGTTTTTCAACACTAACACAAGTGCGAAAAGTGGTTTTTCAACACTAACACAAGTGCAAAAAGTGGTTTTGCCACACTAATACAAGTGCAAAAGTGGTTTCCTGCACCAACACAAGTGCGAAAAGTGGTTTTTCAACACTAACACAAGTGCGAAAAGTGGTTTTTCAACACTATCACAAGTGCAAAAAGTGTTTTTTCCACACTAATACAAGTGCAAAACTGGTTTCCTGCACCAACACAAGTGCGAAAAGTGGTTTTTCAACACTAACACAAGTGCGAAAAGTGGTTTTTCAACACTAACACAAGTGTGAAAAGTGGTTTTTCAACACTAACACAAGTGCGAAAAGTGTTTTTTCCACACTAATACAAGTGCAAAAGTGGTTTCCTGCACCAACACAAGTGCGAAAAGTGGTTTTTCAACACTATCACAAGTGCAAAATGTGGTTTTTCAACACTAACACAAGTGCGAAAAGTGTTTTTTCCACACTAATACAAGTGCAAAAGTGGTTTCCTGCACCAACACAAGTGCGAAAAGTGGTTTTTCAACACTATCACAAGTGCAAAAAGTGTTTTTTCCACACTCATACAAGTGCAAAAGTGGTTTCCTGCACCAACACAAGTGCGAAAAGTGGTTTTTCAACACTAACACAAGTGCGAAAAGTGGTTTTTCAACACTAACACAAGTGTGAAAAGTGTTTTTTCAACACTAACACATGTGCGAAAAGTGGTTTTCTGCACCAACACAAGTGCGAAAAGTGGCTTTTCAACACTAACACAAGTGCGAAAAGTGGTTTTTCAACTCTATCACAAGTGCAAAAAGTGTTTTTTCCACACTAATACAAGTGCAAAAGTGGTTTCCTGCACCAACACAAGTGCGAAAAGTGGTTTTTCAACACTAACACAAGTGCGAAAAGTGGTTTTTCAACACTATCACAAGTGCAAAAAGTGTTTTTTCCACACTAATACAAGTGCAAAAGTGGTTTCCTGCACCAACACAAGTGCGAAAAGTGGTTTTTCAACACTAACACAAGTGTGAAAAGTAGTTTTTCAACACTAACACAAGTGCGAAAAGTGGTTTCCTGCACCAACACAAGTGCTAAAAGTGGTTTTTCAACACTAACACAAGTGCGAAAAGTGGTTTTTCAACACTAACACAAGTGCGAAAAGTGGTTTTTCCACACTAATACAAGTGCAAAAGTGGTTTCCTGCACCAACACAAGTGCGAAAAGTGGTTTTTCAACACTAACGCAAGTGCGAAAAGTGGTTTTTCAACACTATCACAAGTGCAAAAAGTGTTTTTTCCACACTAATGCAAGTGCAAAAGTGGTTTCCTGCACCACACAAGTGCGAAAAGTGGTTTTTCAACACTAACACAAGTGCGAAAAGTGGTTTTTCAACACTAACACAAGTGCGAAAATTAGTTTTTCAACACTATCACAAGTGCAAAAAGTGTTTTTTCCACACTAATACAAGTGCAAAAGTGGTTTCCTGCACCAAAACAAGTGCGAAATGTGGTTTTTCAACACTATCACAAGTGCAAAAAGTGTTTTTTCCACACTAATACAAGTGCAAAAGTTGTTTCCTGCACCAACACAAGTGCTAAAAGTGGTTTTTCAACACTAACACAAGTGCGAAAAGTGGTTTTTCAACACTAACACAAGTGCGAAAAGTGGTTTTTCCACACTAATACAAGTGCAAAAGTGGTTTCCTGCACCAACACAAGTGTGAAAAGTGTTTTTTCCACACTAATACAAGTGCAAAAGTGGTTTCCTGCACAAACACAAGTGCGAAAATTGGTTTTTCAACACTATCACAAGTGCAAAAAGTGTTTTTTCCACACTAATACAAGTGCAAAAGTGGTTTCCTGCACCAACACAAGTGCGAAAAGTGGTTTTTCAACACTATCACAAGTGCAAAAAGTGTTTTTTACACACTAATACAAGTGCAAAAGTGGTTTCCTGCACCAACACAAGTGCGAAAAGTGGTTTTTCAACACTAACACAAGTGCGAAAAGTGGTTTTTCAACACTAACACAAGTGCGAAAAGTGGTTTCCTGCACCAACACAAGTGCGAAAAGTGGTTTTTCAACACTAACACAAGTGCGAAAAGTGGTTTTTCAACACTAACACAAGTGCGAAAGTGTTTTTTCCACACTAATACAAGTGCAAAAGTGGTTTCCTGCACCAACACAAGTGCGAAAAGTGGTTTTTCAACACTAACACAAGTGCGAAAAGTGGTTTTTCAACACTATCACAAGTGCAAAAAGTGTTTTTTCCACACTAATACAAGTGCAAAAGTTGTTTCCTGCACCAACACAAGTGCTAAAAGTGGTTTTTCAACACTAACACAAGTGCGAAAAGTGGTTTTTCAACACTAACACAAGTGCGAAAAGTGGTTTTTCCACACTAATACAAGTGCAAAAGTGGTTTCCTGCACCAACACAAGTGTGAAAAGTGTTTTTTCCACACTAATACAAGTGCAAAAGTGGTTTCCTGCACAAACACAAGTGCGAAAATTGGTTTTTCAACACTATCACAAGTGCAAAAAGTGTTTTTTCCACACTAATACAAGTGCAAAAGTAGTTTCCTGCACCAACACAAGTGCGAAAAGTGGTTTTTCAACACTATCACAAGTGCAAAAAGTGTTTTTTACACACTAATACAAGTGCAAAAGTGGTTTCCTGCACCAACACAAGTGCGAAAAGTGGTTTTTCAACACTAACACAAGTGCGAAAAGTGGTTTTTCAACACTAACACAAGTGCGAAAAGTGGTTTCCTGCACCAACACAAGTGCGAAAAGTGGTTTTTCAACACTAACACAAGTGCGAAAAGTGGTTTTTCAACACTAACACAAGTGCGAAAAGTGTTTTTTCCACACTAATACAAGTGCAAAAGTGGTTTCCTGCACCAACACAAGTGCGAAAAGTGGTTTTTCAACACTAACACAAGTGCGAAAAGTGGTTTTTCAACACTTACACAAGTGCGAAAAGTGTTTTTTCCACATTAATACAAGTGCAAAAGGGGTTTCCTGCACCAACACAAGTGCGAAAAGTGGTTTTTCAACACTAACACAAGTGCGAAAAGTGGTTTTTCAACACTAACACAAGTGCGAAAAGTGGTTTTTCAACACTAACACAAGTGCGAAAAGTGGTTTTTCCACACTAATACAAGTGCAAAAGTGGTTTCCTGCACCAACACAAGTGCGAAAAGTGGTTTTTCAACACTATCACAAGTGCAAAAAGTGTTTTTTACACACTAATACAAGTGCAAAAGTGGTTTCCTGCACCAACACAAGTGCGAAAAGTGGTTTTTCAACACTAACACAAGTGCGAAAAGTGGTTTTTCAACACTTACACAAGTGCGAAAAGTGGTTTCCTGCACCAACACAAGTGCGAAAAGTGGTTTTTCAACACTAACACAAGTGCGAAAAGTGGTTTTTCAACACTAACACAAGTGCGAAAGTGTTTTTTCCACACTAATACAAGTGCAAAAGTGGTTTCCTGCACCAACACAAGTGCGAAAAGTGGTTTTTCAACACTAACACAAGTGCGAAAAGTGGTTTTTCAACACTATCACAAGTGCAAAAAGTGTTTTTTCCACACTAATACAAGTGCAAAAGTTGTTTCCTGCACCAACACAAGTGCTAAAAGTGGTTTTTCAACACTAACACAAGTGCGAAAAGTGGTTTTTCAACACTAACACAAGTGCGAAAAGTGGTTTTTCCACACTAATACAAGTGCAAAAGTGGTTTCCTGCACCAACACAAGTGTGAAAAGTGTTTTTTCCACACTAATACAAGTGCAAAAGTGGTTTCCTGCACAAACACAAGTGCGAAAATTGGTTTTTCAACACTATCACAAGTGCAAAAAGTGTTTTTTCCACACTAATACAAGTGCAAAAGTAGTTTCCTGCACCAACACAAGTGCGAAAAGTGGTTTTTCAACACTATCACAAGTGCAAAAAGTGTTTTTTACACACTAATACAAGTGCAAAAGTGGTTTACTGCACCAACACAAGTGCGAAAAGTGGTTTTTCAACACTAACACAAGTGCGAAAAGTGGTTTTTCAACACTAACACAAGTGCGAAAAGTGGTTTCCTGCACCAACACAAGTGCGAAAAGTGGTTTTTCAACACTAACACAAGTGCGAAAAGTGGTTTTTCAACACTAACACAAGTGCGAAAAGTGTTTTTTCCACACTAATACAAGTGCAAAAGTGGTTTCCTGCACCAACACAAGTGCGAAAAGTGGTTTTTCAACACTAACACAAGTGCGAAAAGTGGTTTTTCAACACTTACACAAGTGCGAAAAGTGTTTTTTCCACATTAATACAAGTGCAAAAGGGGTTTCCTGCACCAACACAAGTGCGAAAAGTGGTTTTTCAACACTAACACAAGTGCGAAAAGTGGTTTTTCAACACTAACACAAGTGCGAAAAGTGGTTTTTCAACACTAACACAAGTGCGAAAAGTGGTTTTTCCACACTAATACAAGTGCAAAAGTGGTTTCCTGCACCAACACAAGTGCGAAAAGTGGTTTTTCAACACTAACACAAGTGCGAAAAGTGGTTTTTCAACACCAACACAAGTGCGAAAAGTGGTTTTTCAACACTAACACAAGTGCGAAAAGTGTTTTTTCCACACTACTACAAGTGCAAAAGTGGTTTCCTGCACCAACACAAGTGCGAAAAGTGGTTTTTCAACACTATCACAAGTGCAAAAAGTGTTTTTTCCACACTAATGCAAGTGCAAAAGTGGTTTCCTGCACCAACACAAGTGCGAAAAGTGGTTTTTCAACACTAACACAAGTGCGAAAAGTAGTTTTTCAACACTAACACAAGTGCGAAAAGTAGTTTTTCAACACTATCACAAGTGCAAAAAGTGTTTTTTCCACACTAATACAAGTGCGAAAAGTGGTTTTTCAACACTAACACAAGTGCGAAAAGTGGTTTTTCAACACTAACACAAGTGCAAAAAGTGTTTTTTCAACACTAACACATGTGCGAAAAGTGGTTTCCTGCACCAACACAAGTGCGAAAAGTGGTTTTTCAACACTAACACAAGTGCGAAAAGTGGTTTTTCAACTCTATCACAAGTGCAAAAAGTGTTTTTTCCACACTAATACAAGTGCAAAAGTTGTTTCCTGCACCAACACAAGTGCGAAAAATGGTTTTTCAACACTAACACAAGTGCGAAAAGTGGTTTTTCAACACTATCACAAGTGCAAAAAGTGTTTTTTACACACTAATACAAGTGCAAAAGTGGTTTCCTGCACCAACACAAGTGCGAAAAGTGGTTTTTCAACACTAACACAAGTGTGAAAAGTAGTTTTTCAACACTAACACAAGTGCGAAAAGTGGTTTCCTGCACCAACACAAGTGCTAAAAGTGGTTTTTCAACACTAACACAAGTGCGAAAAGTGGTTTTTCAACACTAACACAAGTGCGAAAAGTGGTTTTTCAACACTAACACAAGTGCGAAAAGTGGTTTTTCCACACTAATACAAGTGCAAAAGTGGTTTCCTGCACCAACACAAGTACGAAAAGTGGTTTTTCAACACTAACACAAGTGCGAAAAGTGGTTTTTCAACACTATCACAAGTGCAAAAAGTGTTTTTTCCACACTAATACAAGTGCAAAACTGGTTTCCTGCACCAACACAAGTGCGAAAAGTGGTTTTTCAACACTAACACAAGTGCGAAAAGTGGTTTTTCAACACTAACACAAGTGTGAAAAGTGGTTTTTCAACACTAACACAAGTGCGAAAAGTGGTTTTTCAACACTAACACAAGTGCGAAAAGTGTTTTTTCCACACTAATACAAGTGCAAAAGTGGTTTCCTGCACCAACACAAGTGCGAAAAGTGGTTTTTCAACACTATCACAAGTGCAAAAAGTGTTTTTTCCACACTAATGCAAGTGCAAAAGTGGTTTCCTGCACCAACACAAGTGCGAAAAGTGGTTTTTCAACACTAACACAAGTGCGAAAAGTGGTTTTTCAACACTAACACAAGTGCGAAAAGTAGTTTTTCAACACTATCACAAGTGCAAAAAGTGTTTTTTCCACACTAATACAAGTGCGAAAAGTGGTTTTTCAACACTAACACAAGTGCGAAAAGTGGTTTTTCAACACTAACACAAGTGCGAAAAGTGGTTTTTCCACACTAATACAAGTGCAAAAGTGGTTTCCTGCACCAACACAAGTGCGAAAAGTGGTTTTTCAACACTAACACAAGTGCGAAAAGTGGTTTTTCAACACCAACACAAGTGCGAAAAGTGGTTTTTCAACACTAACACAAGTGCGAAAAGTGTTTTTTCCACACTAATACAAGTGCAAAAGTAGTTTCCTGCACCAACACAAGTGCGAAAAGTGGTTTTTCAACACTATCACAAGTGCAAAAAGTGTTTTTTACACACTAATACAAGTGCAAAAGTGGTTTCCTGCACCAACACAAGTGCGAAAAGTGGTTTTTCAACACTAACACAAGTGCGAAAAGTGGTTTTTCAACACTAACACAAGTGCGAAAAGTGTTTTTTCCACACTAATACAAGTGCAAAAGTGGTTTCCTGCACCAACACAAGTGCGAAAAGTGGTTTTTCAACACTATCACAAGTGCAAAAAGTGTTTTTTCCACACTAATGCAAGTGCAAAAGTGGTTTCCTGCACCAACACAAGTGCGAAAAGTGGTTTTTCAACACTAACACAAGTGCGAAAAGTGGTTTTTCAACACTAACACAAGTGCGAAAAGTAGTTTTTCAACACTATCACAAGTGCAAAAAGTGTTTTTTCCACACTAATACAAGTGCAAAAGTGGTTTCCTGCACCAACACAAGTGCAAAATGTGGTTTTTCAACACTATCACAAGTGCAAAAAGTGTTTTTTCCACACTAATACAAGTGCAAAAGTTGTTTCCTGCACAAACACAAGTGCTAAAAGTGGTTTTTCAACACTAACACAAGTGCGAAAAGTGGTTTTTCAACACTAACACAAGTGCGAAAAGTGGTTTTTCCACACTAATACAAGTGCAAAAGTGGTTTCCTGCACCAACACAAGTGCGAAAAGTGTTTTTTCCACACTAATACAAGTGCAAAAGTGGTTTCCTGCACCAACACAAGTGCGAAAATTGGTTTTTCAACACTATCACAAGTGCAAAAAGTGTTTTTTCCACACTAATACAAGTGCAAAAGTGGTTTCCTGCACCAACACAAGTGCGAAAAGTGGTTTTTCAACACTAACACAAGTGCGAAAAGTGGTTTTTCAACACTAACACAAGTGCGAAAAGTGGTTTCCTGCACCAACACAAGTGCGAAAAGTGGTTTTTCAACACTAACACAAGTGCGAAAAGTGGTTTTTCAACACTAACACAAGTGCGAAAAGTGGTTTTTCAACACTAACACAAGTGCGAAAAGTGTTTTTTCCACACTAATACAAGTGCAAAAGTGGTTTCCTGCACCAACACAAGTGCGAAAAGTGGTTTTTCAACACTAACACAAGTGCGAAAAGTGGTTTTTCAACACTTACACAAGTGCGAAAAGTGTTTTTTCCACATTAATACAAGTGCAAAAGGGGTTTCCTGCACCAACACAAGTGCGAAAAGTGGTTTTTCAACACTAACACAAGTGCGAAAAGTGGTTTTTCAACACTAACACAAGTGCGAAAAGTGGTTTTTCAACACTAACACAAGTGCGAAAAGTGGTTTTTCCACACTAATACAAGTGCAAAAGTGGTTTCCTGCACCAACACAAGTGCGAAAAGTGGTTTTTCAACACTAACACAAGTGCGAAAAGTGGTTTTTCAACACCAACACAAGTGCGAAAAGTGGTTTTTCAACACTAACACAAGTGCGAAAAGTGTTTTTTCCACACTAATACAAGTGCAAAAGTGGTTTCCTGCACCAACACAAGTGCGAAAAGTGGTTTTTCAACACTATCACAAGTGCAAAAAGTGTTTTTTCCACACTAATGCAAGTGCAAAAGTGGTTTCCTGCACCAACACAAGTGCGAAAAGTGGTTTTTCAACACTAACACAAGTGCGAAAAGTGGTTTTTCAACACTAACACAAGTGCGAAAAGTAGTTTTTCAACACTATCACAAGTGCAAAAAGTGTTTTTTCCACACTAATACAAGTGCGAAAAGTGGTTTTTCAACACTAACACAAGTGCGAAAAGTGGTTTTTCAACACTAACACAAGTGCGAAAAGTGGTTTTTCCACACTAATACAAGTGCAAAAGTGGTTTCCTGCACCAACACAAGTGCGAAAAGTGGTTTTTCAACACTAACACAAGTGCGAAAAGTGGTTTTTCAACACCAACACAAGTGCGAAAAGTGGTTTTTCAACACTAACACAAGTGCGAAAAGTGTTTTTTCCACACTAATACAAGTGCAAAAGTGGTTTCCTGCACCAACACAAGTGCGAAAAGTGGTTTTTCAACACTATCACAAGTGCAAAAAGTGTTTTTTCCACACTAATGCAAGTGCAAAAGTGGTTTCCTGCACCAACACAAGTGCGAAAAGTGGTTTTTCAACACTAACACAAGTGCGAAAAGTGGTTTTTCAACACTAACACAAGTGCGAAAAGTGGTTTTTCAACACTAACACAAGTGCGAAAAGTGGTTTCCTGCACCAACACAAGTGCGAAAAGTGGTTTTTCAACACTAACACAAGTGCGAAAAGTGGTTTTTCAACACTAACACAAGTGCGAAAAGTGTTTTTTCCACACTAATACAAGTGCAAAGGTGGTTTCCTGCACCAACACAAGTGCGAAAAGTGGTTTTTCAACACTAACACAAGTGCAAAAAGTGGTTTTTCAACACTAACACAAGTGCGAAAAGTGGTTTTTCAACACTAACACAAGTGCGAAAAGTGGTTTTTCAACACTAACACAAGTGTGAAAAGTGGTTTTTCAACACTAATACAAGTGCAAACGTGGTTTCCTGCACCAACACAAGTGCGAAAAGTGGTTTTTCAACACGATCACAAGTGCAAAAAGTATTTTTTCCACACTAATACAAGTGCAAAAGTGGTTTCCTGCACCAACACAAGTGCGAAAAGTGGTTTTTCAACACTAACACAAGTGCGAAAAGTGGTTTTTCAACACTAACACAAGTGCGAAAAGTGGTTTTTCAACACTAATACAAGTGCAAAAGTGGTTTCCTGCACCAACACAAGTGCGAAAAGTGGTTTTTCAACACGATCACAAGTGCAAAAAGTATTTTTTCCACACTAATACAAGTGCAAAAGTGGTTTCCTGCACCAACACAGGTGCGAAAAGTGGTTTTTCAACACTAACACAAGTGCGAAAAGTGGTATTTCAACACTAACACAAGTGCGAAAAGTGGTTTTTCAACACTAACACAAGTGCGAAAAGTGGTTTCCTGCACCAACACAAGTGCGAAAAGTGGTTTTTCAACACTAACACAAGTGCGAAAAGTGGTTTTTCAACACTAACACAAGTGCGAAAAGTGTTTTTTCCACACTAATACAAGTGCAAAGGTAGTTTCCTGCACCAACACAAGTGCGAAAAGTGGTTTTTCAACACTAACACAAGTGCGAAAAGTGGTTTTTCAACACTAACACAAGTGCGAAAAGTGGTTTTTCCACACTAATACAAGTGCAAAAGTGGTTTCCTGCACCAACACAAGTGCGAAAAGTGGTTTTTCAACACTAATGCAAGTGCGAAAAGTGGTTTTTCAACTCTATCACAAGTGCAAAAAGTGTTTTCTCCACACTAATACAAGTGCAAAAGTGGTTTCCTGCACCAACACAAGTGCGAAAAGTGGTTTTTCAACACTAACACAAGTGCGAAAAGTGGTTTTTCAACACTATCACAAGTGCAAAAAGTGTTTTTTCCACACTAATACAAGTGCAAAAGTGGTTTCCTGCACCAACACAGGTGCGAAAAGTGGTTTTTCAACACTAACACAAGTGCGAAAAGTGGTTTCCTGCACCAACACAAGTGCTAAAAGTGGTTTTTCAACACTAACACAAGTGCGAAAAGTGGTTTTTCAACACTAACACAAGTGCAAAAAGTGGTTTTGCCACACTAATACAAGTGCAAAAGTGGTTTCCTGCACCAACACAAGTGCGAAAAGTGGTTTTTCAACACTAACACAAGTGCGAAAAGTGGTTTTTCAACACTATCACAAGTGCAAAAAGTGTTTTTTCCACACTAATACAAGTGCAAAACTGGTTTCCTGCACCAACACAAGTGCGAAAAGTGGTTTTTCAACACTAACACAAGTGCGAAAAGTGGTTTTTCAACACTAACACAAGTGTGAAAAGTGGTTTTTCAACACTAACACAAGTGCGAAAAGTGTTTTTTCCACACTAATACAAGTGCAAAAGTGGTTTCCTGCACCAACACAAGTGCGAAAAGTGGTTTTTCAACACTATCACAAGTGCAAAATGTGGTTTTTCAACACTAACACAAGTGCGAAAAGTGTTTTTTCCACACTAATACAAGTGCAAAAGTGGTTTCCTGCACCAACACAAGTGCGAAAAGTGGTTTTTCAACACTATCACAAGTGCAAAAAGTGTTTTTTCCACACTCATACAAGTGCAAAAGTGGTTTCCTGCACCAACACAAGTGCGAAAAGTGGTTTTTCAACACTAACACAAGTGCGAAAAGTGGTTTTTCAACACTAACACAAGTGTGAAAAGTGTTTTTTCAACACTAACACATGTGCGAAAAGTGGTTTTCTGCACCAACACAAGTGCGAAAAGTGGTTTTTCAACACTAACACAAGTGCGAAAAGTGGTTTTTCAACTCTATCACAAGTGCAAAAAGTGTTTTTTCCACACTAATACAAGTGCAAAAGTGGTTTCCTGCACCAACACAAGTGCGAAAAGTGGTTTTTCAACACTAACACAAGTGCGAAAAGTGGTTTTTCAACACTATCACAAGTGCAAAAAGTGTTTTTTCCACAATAATACAAGTGCAAAAGTGGTTTCCTGCACCAACACAAGTGCGAAAAGTGGTTTTTCAACACTAACACAAGTGTGAAAAGTAGTTTTTCAACACTAACACAAGTGCGAAAAGTGGTTTCCTGCACCAACACAAGTGCTAAAAGTGGTTTTTCAACACTAACACAAGTGCGAAAAGTGGTTTTTCAACACTAACACAAGTGCGAAAAGTGGTTTTTCCACACTAATACAAGTGCAAAAGTGGTTTCCTGCACCAACACAAGTGCGAAAAGTGGTTTTTCAACACTAACGCAAGTGCGAAAAGTGGTTTTTCAACACTATCACAAGTGCAAAAAGTGTTTTTTCCACACTAATGCAAGTGCAAAAGTGGTTTCCTGCACCAACACAAGTGCGAAAAGTGGTTTTTCAACACTAACACAAGTGCGAAAAGTGGTTTTTCAACACTAACACAAGTGCGAAAATTAGTTTTTCAACACTATCACAAGTGCAAAAAGTGTTTTTTCCACACTAATACAAGTGCAAAAGTGGTTTCCTGCACCAAAACAAGTGCGAAATGTGGTTTTTCAACACTATCACAAGTGCAAAAAGTGTTTTTTCCACACTAATACAAGTGCAAAAGTTGTTTCCTGCACCAACACAAGTGCTAAAAGTGGTTTTTCAACACTAACACAAGTGCGAAAAGTGGTTTTTCAACACTAACACAAGTGTGAAAAGTGGTTTTTCCACACTAATACAAGTGCAAAAGTGGTTTCCTGCACCAACACAAGTGTGAAAAGTGTTTTTTCCACACTAATACAAGTGCAAAAGTGGTTTCCTGCACAAACACAAGTGCGAAAATTGGTTTTTCAACACTATCACAAGTGCAAAAAGTGTTTTTTCCACACTAATACAAGTGCAAAAGTGGTTTCCTGCACCAACACAAGTGCGAAAAGTGGTTTTTCAACACTATCACAAGTGCAAAAAGTGTTTTTTACACACTAATACAAGTGCAAAAGTGGTTTCCTGCACCAACACAAGTGCGAAAAGTGGTTTTTCAACACTAACACAAGTGCGAAAAGTGGTTTTTCAACACTAACACAAGTGCGAAAAGTGGTTTCCTGCACCAACACAAGTGCGAAAAGTGGTTTTTCAACACTAACACAAGTGCGAAAAGTGGTTTTTCAACACTAACACAAGTGCGAAAAGTAGTTTTTCAACACTATCACAAGTGCAAAAAGTGTTTTTTCCACACTAATACAAGTGCAAAAGTGGTTTCCTGCACCAACACAAGTGCGAAATGTGGTTTTTCAACACTATCACAAGTGCAAAAAGTGTTTTTTCCACACTAATACAAGTGCAAAAGTTGTTTCCTGCACAAACACAAGTGCTAAAAGTGGTTTTTCAACACTAACACAAGTGCGAAAAGTGGTTTTTCAACACTAACACAAGTGCGAAAAGTGGTTTTTCCACACTAATACAAGTGCAAAAGTGGTTTCCTGCACCAACACAAGTGCGAAAAGTGTTTTTTCCACACTAATACAAGTGCAAAAGTGGTTTCCTGCACCAACACAAGTGCGAAAATTGGTTTTTCAACACTATCACAAGTGCAAAAAGTGTTTTTTCCACACTAATACAAGTGCAAAAGTGGTTTCCTGCACCAACACAAGTGCGAAAAGTGGTTTTTCAACACTAACACAAGTGCGAAAAGTGGTTTTTCAACACTAACACAAGTGCGAAAAGTGGTTTCCTGCACCAACACAAGTGCGAAAAGTGGTTTTTCAACACTAACACAAGTGCGAAAAGTGGTTTTTCAACACTAACACAAGTGCGAAAAGTGGTTTTTCAACACTAACACAAGTGCGAAAAGTGTTTTTTCCACACTAATACAAGTGCAAAAGTGGTTTCCTGCACCAACACAAGTGCGAAAAGTGGTTTTTCAACACTAACACAAGTGCGAAAAGTGGTTTTTCAACACTTACACAAGTGCGAAAAGTGTTTTTTCCACATTAATACAAGTGCAAAAGGGGTTTCCTGCACCAACACAAGTGCGAAAAGTGGTTTTTCAACACTAACACAAGTGCGAAAAGTGGTTTTTCAACACTAACACAAGTGCGAAAAGTGGTTTTTCAACACTAACACAAGTGCGAAAAGTGGTTTTTCCACACTAATACAAGTGCAAAAGTGGTTTCCTGCACCAACACAAGTGCGAAAAGTGGTTTTTCAACACTAACACAAGTGCGAAAAGTGGTTTTTCAACACCAACACAAGTGCGAAAAGTGGTTTTTCAACACTAACACAAGTGCGAAAAGTGTTTTTTCCACACTAATACAAGTGCAAAAGTGGTTTCCTGCACCAACACAAGTGCGAAAAGTGGTTTTTCAACACTATCACAAGTGCAAAAAGTGTTTTTTCCACACTAATGCAAGTGCAAAAGTGGTTTCCTGCACCAACACAAGTGCGAAAAGTGGTTTTTCAACACTAACACAAGTGCGAAAAGTGGTTTTTCAACACTAACACAAGTGCGAAAAGTAGTTTTTCAACACTATCACAAGTGCAAAAAGTGTTTTTTCCACACTAATACAAGTGCGAAAAGTGGTTTTTCAACACTAACACAAGTGCGAAAAGTGGTTTTTCAACACTAACACAAGTGCGAAAAGTGGTTTTTCCACACTAATACAAGTGCAAAAGTGGTTTCCTGCACCAACACAAGTGCGAAAAGTGGTTTTTCAACACTAACACAAGTGCGAAAAGTGGTTTTTCAACACCAACACAAGTGCGAAAAGTGGTTTTTCAACACTAACACAAGTGCGAAAAGTGTTTTTTCCACACTAATACAAGTGCAAAAGTGGTTTCCTGCACCAACACAAGTGCGAAAAGTGGTTTTTCAACACTATCACAAGTGCAAAAAGTGTTTTTTCCACACTAATGCAAGTGCAAAAGTGGTTTCCTGCACCAACACAAGTGCGAAAAGTGGTTTTTCAACACTAACACAAGTGCGAAAAGTGGTTTTTCAACACTAACACAAGTGCGAAAAGTGGTTTTTCAACACTAACACAAGTGCGAAAAGTGGTTTCCTGCACCAACACAAGTGCGAAAAGTGGTTTTTCAACACTAACACAAGTGCGAAAAGTGGTTTTTCAACACTAACACAAGTGCGAAAAGTGTTTTTTCCACACTAATACAAGTGCAAAGGTGGTTTCCTGCACCAACACAAGTGCGAAAAGTGGTTTTTCAACACTAACACAAGTGCAAAAAGTGGTTTTTCAACACTAACACAAGTGCGAAAAGTGGTTTTTCAACACTAACACAAGTGCGAAAAGTGGTTTTTCAACACTAACACAAGTGTGAAAAGTGGTTTTTCAACACTAATACAAGTGCAAACGTGGTTTCCTGCACCAACACAAGTGCGAAAAGTGGTTTTTCAACACGATCACAAGTGCAAAAAGTATTTTTTCCACACTAATACAAGTGCAAAAGTGGTTTCCTGCACCAACACAAGTGCGAAAAGTGGTTTTTCAACACTAACACAAGTGCGAAAAGTGGTTTTTCAACACTAACACAAGTGCGAAAAGTGGTTTTTCAACACTAATACAAGTGCAAAAGTGGTTTCCTGCACCAACACAAGTGCGAAAAGTGGTTTTTCAACACGATCACAAGTGCAAAAAGTATTTTTTCCACACTAATACAAGTGCAAAAGTGGTTTCCTGCACCAACACAGGTGCGAAAAGTGGTTTTTCAACACTAACACAAGTGCGAAAAGTGGTATTTCAACACTAACACAAGTGCGAAAAGTGGTTTTTCAACACTAACACAAGTGCGAAAAGTGGTTTCCTGCACCAACACAAGTGCGAAAAGTGGTTTTTCAACACTAACACAAGTGCGAAAAGTGGTTTTTCAACACTAACACAAGTGCGAAAAGTGTTTTTTCCACACTAATACAAGTGCAAAGGTAGTTTCCTGCACCAACACAAGTGCGAAAAGTGGTTTTTCAACACTAACACAAGTGCGAAAAGTGGTTTTTCAACACTAACACAAGTGCGAAAAGTGGTTTTTCCACACTAATACAAGTGCAAAAGTGGTTTCCTGCACCAACACAAGTGCGAAAAGTGGTTTTTCAACACTAATGCAAGTGCGAAAAGTGGTTTTTCAACTCTATCACAAGTGCAAAAAGTGTTTTCTCCACACTAATACAAGTGCAAAAGTGGTTTCCTGCACCAACACAAGTGCGAAAAGTGGTTTTTCAACACTAACACAAGTGCGAAAAGTGGTTTTTCAACACTATCACAAGTGCAAAAAGTGTTTTTTCCACACTAATACAAGTGCAAAAGTGGTTTCCTGCACCAACACAGGTGCGAAAAGTGGTTTTTCAACACTAACACAAGTGCGAAAAGTGGTTTCCTGCACCAACACAAGTGCTAAAAGTGGTTTTTCAACACTAACACAAGTGCGAAAAGTGGTTTTTCAACACTAACACAAGTGCAAAAAGTGGTTTTGCCACACTAATACAAGTGCAAAA
The DNA here is from genome assembly GCF_964187855.1 of Myxine glutinosa. Taxonomy (NCBI): domain Eukaryota; kingdom Metazoa; phylum Chordata; class Myxini; order Myxiniformes; family Myxinidae; genus Myxine; species Myxine glutinosa. The sequence goes on from NW_027617671.1 coordinate 29,294, forward strand.
GTGGTTTCCTGCACCAACACAAGTGCGAAAAGTGGTTTTTCAACACTAACACAAGTGCGAAAAGTGGTTTTTCAACACTATCACAAGTGCAAAAAGTGTTTTTTCCACACTAATACAAGTGCAAAACTGGTTTCCTGCACCAACACAAGTGCGAAAAGTGGTTTTTCAACACTAACACAAGTGCGAAAAGTGGTTTTTCAACACTAACACAAGTGTGAAAAGTGGTTTTTCAACACTAACACAAGTGCGAAAAGTGTTTTTTCCACACTAATACAAGTGCAAAAGTGGTTTCCTGCACCAACACAAGTGCGAAAAGTGGTTTTTCAACACTATCACAAGTGCAAAATGTGGTTTTTCAACACTAACACAAGTGCGAAAAGTGTTTTTTCCACACTAATACAAGTGCAAAAGTGGTTTCCTGCACCAACACAAGTGCGAAAAGTGGTTTTCAACACTATCACAAGTGCAAAAAGTGTTTTTTCCACACTCATACAAGTGCAAAAGTGGTTTCCTGCACCAACACAAGTGCGAAAAGTGGTTTTTCAACACTAACACAAGTGCGAAAAGTGGTTTTTCAACACTAACACAAGTGTGAAAAGTGTTTTTTCAACACTAACACATGTGCGAAAAGTGGTTTTCTGCACCAACACAAGTGCGAAAAGTGGTTTTTCAACACTAACACAAGTGCGAAAAGTGGTTTTTCAACTCTATCACAAGTGCAAAAAGTGTTTTTTCCACACTAATACAAGTGCAAAAGTGGTTTCCTGCACCAACACAAGTGCGAAAAGTGGTTTTTCAACACTAACACAAGTGCGAAAAGTGGTTTTTCAACACTATCACAAGTGCAAAAAGTGTTTTTTCCACACTAATACAAGTGCAAAAGTGGTTTCCTGCACCAACACAAGTGCGAAAAGTGGTTTTTCAACACTAACACAAGTGTGAAAAGTAGTTTTTCAACACTAACACAAGTGCGAAAAGTGGTTTCCTGCACCAACACAAGTGCTAAAAGTGGTTTTTCAACACTAACACAAGTGCGAAAAGTGGTTTTTCAACACTAACACAAGTGCGAAAAGTGGTTTTTCCACACTAATACAAGTGCAAAAGTGGTTTCCTGCACCAACACAAGTGCGAAAAGTGGTTTTTCAACACTAACGCAAGTGCGAAAAGTGGTTTTTCAACACTATCACAAGTGCAAAAAGTGTTTTTTCCACACTAATGCAAGTGCAAAAGTGGTTTCCTGCACCAACACAAGTGCGAAAAGTGGTTTTTCAACACTAACACAAGTGCGAAAAGTGGTTTTTCAACACTAACACAAGTGCGAAAATTAGTTTTTCAACACTATCACAAGTGCAAAAAGTGTTTTTTCCACACTAATACAAGTGCAAAAGTGGTTTCCTGCACCAAAACAAGTGCGAAATGTGGTTTTTCAACACTATCACAAGTGCAAAAAGTGTTTTTTCCACACTAATACAAGTGCAAAAGTTGTTTCCTGCACCAACACAAGTGCTAAAAGTGGTTTTTCAACACTAACACAAGTGCGAAAAGTGGTTTTTCAACACTAACACAAGTGTGAAAAGTGGTTTTTCCACACTAATACAAGTGCAAAAGTGGTTTCCTGCACCAACACAAGTGTGAAAAGTGTTTTTTCCACACTAATACAAGTGCAAAAGTGGTTTCCTGCACAAACACAAGTGCGAAAATTGGTTTTTCAACACTATCACAAGTGCAAAAAGTGTTTTTTCCACACTAATACAAGTGCAAAAGTGGTTTCCTGCACCAACACAAGTGCGAAAAGTGGTTTTTCAACACTATCACAAGTGCAAAAAGTGTTTTTTACACACTAATACAAGTGCAAAAGTGGTTTCCTGCACCAACACAAGTGCGAAAAGTGGTTTTTCAACACTAACACAAGTGCGAAAAGTGGTTTTTCAACACTAACACAAGTGCGAAAAGTGGTTTCCTGCACCAACACAAGTGCGAAAAGTGGTTTTTCAACACTAACACAAGTGCGAAAAGTGGTTTTTCAACACTAACACAAGTGCGAAAGTGTTTTTTCCACACTAATACAAGTGCAAAAGTGGTTTCCTGCACCAACACAAGTGCGAAAAGTGGTTTTTCAACACTAACACAAGTGCGAAAAGTGGTTTTTCAACACTATCACAAGTGCAAAAAGTGTTTTTTCCACACTAATACAAGTGCAAAAGTTGTTTCCTGCACCAACACAAGTGCTAAAAGTGGTTTTTCAACACTAACACAAGTGCGAAAAGTGGTTTTTCAACACTAACACAAGTGCGAAAAGTGGTTTTTCCACACTAATACAAGTGCAAAAGTGGTTTCCTGCACCAACACAAGTGTGAAAAGTGTTTTTTCCACACTAATACAAGTGCAAAAGTGGTTTCCTGCACAAACACAAGTGCGAAAATTGGTTTTTCAACACTATCACAAGTGCAAAAAGTGTTTTTTCCACACTAATACAAGTGCAAAAGTAGTTTCCCGCACCAACACAAGTGCGAAAAGTGGTTTTTCAACACTATCACAAGTGCAAAAAGTGTTTTTTACACACTAATACAAGTGCAAAAGTGGTTTCCTGCACCAACACAAGTGCGAAAAGTGGTTTTTCAACACTAACACAAGTGCGAAAAGTGGTTTTTCAACACTAACACAAGTGCGAAAAGTGGTTTCCTGCACCAACACAAGTGCGAAAAGTGGTTTTTCAACACTAACACAAGTGCGAAAAGTGGTTTTTCAACACTAACACAAGTGCGAAAAGTGTTTTTTCCACACTAATACAAGTGCAAAAGTGGTTTCCTGCACCAACACAAGTGCGAAAAGTGGTTTTTCAACACTAACACAAGTGCGAAAAGTGGTTTTTCAACACTTACACAAGTGCGAAAAGTGTTTTTTCCACATTAATACAAGTGCAAAAGGGGTTTCCTGCACCAACACAAGTGCGAAAAGTGGTTTTTCAACACTAACACAAGTGCGAAAAGTGGTTTTTCAACACTAACACAAGTGCGAAAAGTGGTTTTTCAACACTAACACAAGTGCGAAAAGTGGTTTTTCCACACTAATACAAGTGCAAAAGTGGTTTCCTGCACCAACACAAGTGCGAAAAGTGGTTTTTCAACACTAACACAAGTGCGAAAAGTGGTTTTTCAACACCAACACAAGTGCGAAAAGTGGTTTTTCAACACTAACACAAGTGCGAAAAGTGTTTTTTCCACACTACTACAAGTGCAAAAGTGGTTTCCTGCACCAACACAAGTGCGAAAAGTGGTTTTTCAACACTATCACAAGTGCAAAAAGTGTTTTTTCCACACTAATGCAAGTGCAAAAGTGGTTTCCTGCACCAACACAAGTGCGAAAAGTGGTTTTTCAACACTAACACAAGTGCGAAAAGTAGTTTTTCAACACTAACACAAGTGCGAAAAGTAGTTTTTCAACACTATCACAAGTGCAAAAAGTGTTTTTTCCACACTAATACAAGTGCGAAAAGTGGTTTTTCAACACTAACACAAGTGCGAAAAGTGGTTTTTCAACACTAACACAAGTGCGAAAAGTGTTTTTTCAACACTAACACATGTGCGAAAAGTGGTTTCCTGCACCAACACAAGTGCGAAAAGTGGTTTTTCAACACTAACACAAGTGCGAAAAGTGGTTTTTCAACTCTATCACAAGTGCAAAAAGTGTTTTTTCCACACTAATACAAGTGCAAAAGTTGTTTCCTGCACCAACACAAGTGCGAAAAATGGTTTTTCAACACTAACACAAGTGCGAAAAGTGGTTTTTCAACACTATCACAAGTGCAAAAAGTGTTTTTTACACACTAATACAAGTGCAAAAGTGGTTTCCTTTACCAACACAAGTGCGAAAAGTGGTTTTTCAACACTAACACAAGTGTGAAAAGTAGTTTTTCAACACTAACACAAGTGCGAAAAGTGGTTTCCTGCACCAACACAAGTGCTAAAAGTGGTTTTTCAACACTAACACAAGTGCGAAAAGTGGTTTTTCAACACTAACACAAGTGCGAAAAGTGGTTTTTCAACACTAACACAAGTGCGAAAAGTGGTTTTTCCACACTAATACAAGTGCAAAAGTGGTTTCCTGCACCAACACAAGTACGAAAAGTGGTTTTTCAACACTAACACAAGTGCGAAAAGTGGTTTTTCAACACTATCACAAGTGCAAAAAGTGTTTTTTCCACACTAATACAAGTGCAAAACTGGTTTCCTGCACCAACACAAGTGCGAAAAGTGGTTTTTCAACACTAACACAAGTGCGAAAAGTGGTTTTTCAACACTAACACAAGTGTGAAAAGTGGTTTTTCAACACTAACACAAGTGCGAAAAGTGGTTTTTCAACACTAACACAAGTGCGAAAAGTGTTTTTTCCACACTAATACAAGTGCAAAAGTGGTTTCCTGCACCAACACAAGTGCGAAAAGTGGTTTTTCAACACTATCACAAGTGCAAAAAGTGTTTTTTCCACACTAATGCAAGTGCAAAAGTGGTTTCCTGCACCAACACAAGTGCGAAAAGTGGTTTTTCAACACTAACACAAGTGCGAAAAGTGGTTTTTCAACACTAACACAAGTGCGAAAAGTAGTTTTTCAACACTATCACAAGTGCAAAAAGTGTTTTTTCCACACTAATACAAGTGCAAAAGTGGTTTCCTGCACCAACACAAGTGCGAAATGTGGTTTTTCAACACTATCACAAGTGCAAAAAGTGTTTTTTCCACACTAATACAAGTGCAAAAGTTGTTTCCTGCACAAACACAAGTGCTAAAAGTGGTTTTTCAACACTAACACAAGTGCGAAAAGTGGTTTTTCAACACTAACACAAGTGCGAAAAGTGGTTTTTCCACACTAATACAAGTGCAAAAGTGGTTTCCTGCACCAACACAAGTGCGAAAAGTGTTTTTTCCACACTAATACAAGTGCAAAAGTGGTTTCCTGCACCAACACAAGTGCGAAAATTGGTTTTTCAACACTATCACAAGTGCAAAAAGTGTTTTTTCCACACTAATACAAGTGCAAAAGTGGTTTCCTGCACCAACACAAGTGCGAAAAGTGGTTTTTCAACACTAACACAAGTGCGAAAAGTGGTTTTTCAACACTAACACAAGTGCGAAAAGTGGTTTCCTGCACCAACACAAGTGCGAAAAGTGGTTTTTCAACACTAACACAAGTGCGAAAAGTGGTTTTTCAACACTAACACAAGTGCGAAAAGTGGTTTTTCAACACTAACACAAGTGCGAAAAGTGTTTTTTCCACACTAATACAAGTGCAAAAGTGGTTTCCTGCACCAACACAAGTGCGAAAAGTGGTTTTTCAACACTAACACAAGTGCGAAAAGTGGTTTTTCAACACTTACACAAGTGCGAAAAGTGTATTTTCCACATTAATACAAGTGCAAAAGGGGTTTCCTGCACCAACACAAGTGCGAAAAGTGGTTTTTCAACACTAACACAAGTGCGAAAAGTGGTTTTTCAACACTAACACAAGTGCGAAAAGTGGTTTTTCAACACTAACACAAGTGCGAAAAGTGGTTTTTCCACACTAATACAAGTGCAAAAGTGGTTTCCTGCACCAACACAAGTGCGAAAAGTGGTTTTTCAACACTAACACAAGTGCGAAAAGTGGTTTTTCAACACCAACACAAGTGCGAAAAGTGGTTTTTCAACACTAACACAAGTGCGAAAAGTGTTTTTTCCACACTAATACAAGTGCAAAAGTGGTTTCCTGCACCAACACAAGTGCGAAAAGTGGTTTTTCAACACTATCACAAGTGCAAAAAGTGTTTTTTCCACACTAATGCAAGTGCAAAAGTGGTTTCCTGCACCAACACAAGTGCGAAAAGTGGTTTTTCAACACTAACACAAGTGCGAAAAGTGGTTTTTCAACACTAACACAAGTGCGAAAAGTAGTTTTTCAACACTATCACAAGTGCAAAAAGTGTTTTTTCCACACTAATACAAGTGCGAAAAGTGGTTTTTCAACACTAACACAAGTGCGAAAAGTGGTTTTTCAACACTAACACAAGTGCGAAAAGTGGTTTTTCCACACTAATACAAGTGCAAAAGTGGTTTCCTGCACCAACACAAGTGCGAAAAGTGGTTTTTCAACACTAACACAAGTGCGAAAAGTGGTTTTTCAACACCAACACAAGTGCGAAAAGTGGTTTTTCAACACTAACACAAGTGCGAAAAGTGTTTTTTCCACACTAATACAAGTGCAAAAGTGGTTTCCTGCACCAACACAAGTGCGAAAAGTGGTTTTTCAACACTATCACAAGTGCAAAAAGTGTTTTTTCCACACTAATGCAAGTGCAAAAGTGGTTTCCTGCACCAACACAAGTGCGAAAAGTGGTTTTTCAACACTAACACAAGTGCGAAAAGTAGTTTTTCAACACTAACACAAGTGCGAAAAGTAGTTTTTCAACACTATCACAAGTGCAAAAAGTGTTTTTTCCACACTAATACAAGTGCGAAAAGTGGTTTTTCAACACTAACACAAGTGCGAAAAGTGGTTTTTCAACACTAACACAAGTGCGAAAAGTGTTTTTTCAACACTAACACATGTGCGAAAAGTGGTTTCCTGCACCAACACAAGTGCGAAAAGTGGTTTTTCAACACTAACACAAGTGCGAAAAGTGGTTTTTCAACTCTATCACAAGTGCAAAAAGTGTTTTTTCCACACTAATACAAGTGCAAAAGTTGTTTCCTGCACCAACACAAGTGCGAAAAGTGGTTTTTCAACACTAACACAAGTGCGAAAAGTGGTTTTTCAACACTATCACAAGTGCAAAAAGTGTTTTTTCCACACTAATACAAGTGCAAAAGTGGTTTCCTGCACCAACACAAGTGCGAAAAGTGGTTTTTCAACACTAACACAAGTGTGAAAAGTAGTTTTTCAACACTAACACAAGTGCGAAAAGTGGTTTCCTGCAACAACACAAATGCTAAAAGTGGTTTTTCAACACTAACACAAGTGCGAAAAGTGGTTTTTCAACACTAACACAAGTGCGAAAAGTGTTTTTTCAACACTAACACAAGTGCGAAAAGTGTTTTTTCCACACTAATACAAGTGCAAAAGTGGTTTCCTGCACCAACACAAATGCTAAAAGTGGTTTTTCAACACTAACACAAGTGTGAAAAGTGGTTTTTCAACACTAACACAAGTGCGAAAAGTGGTTTTTCAACACTAACACAAGTGCGAAAAGTGTTTTTTCCACACTAATACAAGTGCAAAAGTGGTTTCCTGCACCAACACAAGTGCGAAAAGTGGTTTTTCAACACTATCACAAGTGCAAAAAGTGTTTTTTCCACACTAATGCAAGTGCAAAAGTGGTTTCCTGCACCAACACAAGTGCGAAAAGTGGTTTTTCAACACTAACACAAGTGCGAAAAGTGGTTTTTCAACACTAACACAAGTGCGAAAAGTAGTTTTTCAACACTATCACAAGTGCAAAAAGTGTTTTTTCCACACTAATACAAGTGCAAAAGTGGTTTCCTGCACCAACACAAGTGCGAAATGTGGTTTTTCAACACTATCACAAGTGCAAAAAGTGTTTTTTCCACACTAATACAAGTGCAAAAGTTGTTTCCTGCACAAACACTAGTGCTAAAAGTGGTTTTTCAACACTAACACAAGTGCGAAAAGTGGTTTTTCAACACTAACACAAGTGCGAAAAGTGGTTTTTCCACACTAATACAAGTGCAAAAGTGGTTTCCTGCACCAACACAAGTGCGAAAAGTGGTTTTTCAACACTAACACAAGTGCGAAAAGTGGTTTTTCAACACTATCACAAGTGCAAAAAGTGTTTTTTCCACACTAATACAAGTGCAAAAGTGGTTTCCTGCACCAACACAAGTGCGAAAAGTGGTTTTTCAACACTAACACAAGTGTGAAAAGTAGTTTTTCAACACTAACACAAGTGCGAAAAGTGGTTTCCTGCACCAACACAAGTGCTAAAAGTGGTTTTTCAACACTAACACAAGTGCGAAAAGTGGTTTTTCAACACTAACACAAGTGCGAAAAGTGGTTTTTCCACACTAATACAAGTGCAAAAGTGGTTTCCTGCACCAACACAAGTGCGAAAAGTGGTTTTTCAACACTAACGCAAGTGCGAAAAGTGGTTTTTCAACACTATCACAAGTGCAAAAAGTGTTTTTTCCACACTAATGCAAGTGCAAAAGTGGTTTCCTGCACCAACACAAGTGCGAAAAGTGGTTTTTCAACACTAACACAAGTGCGAAAAGTGGTTTTTCAACACTAACACAAGTGCGAAAATTAGTTTTTCAACACTATCACAAGTGCAAAAAGTGTTTTTTCCACACTAATACAAGTGCAAAAGTGGTTTCCTGCACCAAAACAAGTGCGAAATGTGGTTTTTCAACACTATCACAAGTGCAAAAAGTGTTTTTTCCACACTAATACAAGTGCAAAAGTTGTTTCCTGCACCAACACAAGTGCTAAAAGTGGTTTTTCAACACTAACACAAGTGCGAAAAGTGGTTTTTCAACACTAACACAAGTGCGAAAAGTGGTTTTTCCACACTAATACAAGTGCAAAAGTGGTTTCCTGCACCAACACAAGTGTGAAAAGTGTTTTTTCCACACTAATACAAGTGCAAAAGTGGTTTCCTGCACAAACACAAGTGCGAAAATTGGTTTTTCAACACTATCACAAGTGCAAAAAGTGTTTTTTCCACACTAATACAAGTGCAAAAGTGGTTTCCTGCACCAACACAAGTGCGAAAAGTGGTTTTTCAACACTATCACAAGTGCAAAAAGTTTTTTTTACACACTATTACAAGTGCAAAAGTGGTTTCCTGCACCAACACAAGTGCGAAAAGTGGTTTTTCAACACTAACACAAGTGCGAAAAGTGGTTTTTCAACACTAACACAAGTGCGAAAAGTGGTTTCCTGCACCAACACAAGTGCGAAAAGTGGTTTTTCAACACTAACACAAGTGCGAAAAGTGGTTTTTCAACACTAACACAAGTGCGAAAGTGTTTTTTCCACACTAATACAAGTGCAAAAGTGGTTTCCTGCACCAACACAAGTGCGAAAAGTGGTTTTTCAACACTAACACAAGTGCGAAAAGTGGTTTTTCAACACTATCACAAGTGCAAAAAGTGTTTTTTCCACACTAATACAAGTGCAAAAGTTGTTTCCTGCACCAACACAAGTGCTAAAAGTGGTTTTTCAACACTAACACAAGTGCGAAAAGTGGTTTTTCAACACTAACACAAGTGCGAAAAGTGGTTTTTCCACACTAATACAAGTGCAAAAGTGGTTTCCTGCACCAACACAAGTGTGAAAAGTGTTTTTTCCACACTAATACAAGTGCAAAAGTGGTTTCCTGCACAAACACAAGTGCGAAAATTGGTTTTTCAACACTATCACAAGTGCAAAAAGTGTTTTTTCCACACTAATACAAGTGCAAAAGTAGTTTCCTGCACCAACACAAGTGCGAAAAGTGGTTTTTCAACACTATCACAAGTGCAAAAAGTGTTTTTTACACACTAATACAAGTGCAAAAGTGGTTTCCTGCACCAACACAAGTGCGAAAAGTGGTTTTTCAACACTAACACAAGTGCGAAAAGTGGTTTTTCAACACTAACACAAGTGCGAAAAGTGTTTTTTCCACACTAATACAAGTGCAAAAGTGGTTTCCTGCACCAACACAAGTGCGAAAAGTGGTTTTTCAACACTATCACAAGTGCAAAAAGTGTTTTTTCCACACTAATGCAAGTGCAAAAGTGGTTTCCTGCACCAACACAAGTGCGAAAAGTGGTTTTTCAACACTAACACAAGTGCGAAAAGTGGTTTTTCAACACTAACACAAGTGCGAAAAGTAGTTTTTCAACACTATCACAAGTGCAAAAAGTGTTTTTTCCACACTAATACAAGTGCAAAAGTGGTTTCCTGCACCAACACAAGTGCGAAATGTGGTTTTTCAACACTATCACAAGTGCAAAAAGTGTTTTTTCCACACTAATACAAGTGCAAAAGTTGTTTCCTGCACAAACACAAGTGCTAAAAGTGGTTTTTCAACACTAACACAAGTGCGAAAAGTGGTTTTTCAACACTAACACAAGTGCGAAAAGTGGTTTTTCCACACTAATACAAGTGCAAAAGTGGTTTCCTGCACCAACACAAGTGCGAAAAGTGTTTTTTCCACACTAATACAAGTGCAAAAGTGGTTTCCTGCACCAACACAAGTGCGAAAATTGGTTTTTCAACACTATCACAAGTGCAAAAAGTGTTTTTTCCACACTAATACAAGTGCAAAAGTGGTTTCCTGCACCAACACAAGTGCGAAAAGTGGTTTTTCAACACTAACACAAGTGCGAAAAGTGGTTTTTCAACACTAACACAAGTGCGAAAAGTGGTTTCCTGCACCAACACAAGTGCGAAAAGTGGTTTTTCAACACTAACACAAGTGCGAAAAGTGGTTTTTCAACACTAACACAAGTGCGAAAAGTGGTTTTTCAACACTAACACAAGTGCGAAAAGTGTTTTTTCCACACTAATACAAGTGCAAAAGTGGTTTCCTGCACCAACACAAGTGCGAAAAGTGGTTTTTCAACACTAACACAAGTGCGAAAAGTGGTTTTTCAACACTTACACAAGTGCGAAAAGTGTTTTTTCCACATTAATACAAGTGCAAAAGGGGTTTCCTGCACCAACACAAGTGCGAAAAGTGGTTTTTCAACACTAACACAAGTGCGAAAAGTGGTTTTTCAACACTAACACAAGTGCGAAAAGTGGTTTTTCAACACTAACACAAGTGCGAAAAGTGGTTTTTCCACACTAATACAAGTGCAAAAGTGGTTTCCTGCACCAACACAAGTGCGAAAAGTGGTTTTTCAACACTAACACAAGTGCGAAAAGTGGTTTTTCAACACCAACACAAGTGCGAAAAGTGGTTTTTCAACACTAACACAAGTGCGAAAAGTGTTTTTTCCACACTAATACAAGTGCAAAAGTGGTTTCCTGCACCAACACAAGTGCGAAAAGTGGTTTTTCAACACTATCACAAGTGCAAAAAGTGTTTTTTCCACACTAATGCAAGTGCAAAAGTGGTTTCCTGCACCAACACAAGTGCGAAAAGTGGTTTTTCAACACTAACACAAGTGCGAAAAGTGGTTTTTCAACACTAACACAAGTGCGAAAAGTAGTTTTTCAACACTATCACAAGTGCAAAAAGTGTTTTTTCCACACTAATACAAGTGCGAAAAGTGGTTTTTCAACACTAACACAAGTGCGAAAAGTGGTTTTTCAACACTAACACAAGTGCGAAAAGTGGTTTTTCCACACTAATACAAGTGCAAAAGTGGTTTCCTGCACCAACACAAGTGCGAAAAGTGGTTTTTCAACACTAACACAAGTGCGAAAAGTGGTTTTTCAACACCAACACAAGTGCGAAAAGTGGTTTTTCAACACTAACACAAGTGCGAAAAGTGTTTTTTCCACACTAATACAAGTGCAAAAGTAGTTTCCTGCACCAACACAAGTGCGAAAAGTGGTTTTTCAACACTATCACAAGTGCAAAAAGTGTTTTTTACACACTAATACAAGTGCAAAAGTGGTTTCCTGCACCAACACAAGTGCGAAAAGTGGTTTTTCAACACTAACACAAGTGCGAAAAGTGGTTTTTCAACACTAACACAAGTGCGAAAAGTGTTTTTTCCACACTAATACAAGTGCAAAAGTGGTTTCCTGCACCAACACAAGTGCGAAAAGTGGTTTTTCAACACTATCACAAGTGCAAAAAGTGTTTTTTCCACACTAATGCAAGTGCAAAAGTGGTTTCCTGCACCAACACAAGTGCGAAAAGTGGTTTTTCAACACTAACACAAGTGCGAAAAGTGGTTTTTCAACACTAACACAAGTGCGAAAAGTAGTTTTTCAACACTATCACAAGTGCAAAAAGTGTTTTTTCCACACTAATACAAGTGCAAAAGTGGTTTCCTGCACCAACACAAGTGCGAAATGTGGTTTTTCAACACTATCACAAGTGCAAAAAGTGTTTTTTCCACACTAATACAAGTGCAAAAGTTGTTTCCTGCACAAACACAAGTGCTAAAAGTGGTTTTTCAACACTAACACAAGTGCGAAAAGTGGTTTTTCAACACTAACACAAGTGCGAAAAGTGGTTTGTCCACACTAATACAAGTGCAAAAGTGGTTTCCTGCACCAACACAAGTGCGAAAAGTGTTTTTTCCACACTAATACAAGTGCAAAAGTGGTTTCCTGCACCAACACAAGTGCGAAAATTGGTTTTTCAACACTATCACAAGTGCAAAAAGTGTTTTTTCCACACTAATACAAGTGCAAAAGTGGTTTCCTGCACCAACACAAGTGCGAAAAGTGGTTTTTCAACACTAACACAAGTGCGAAAAGTGGTTTTTCAACACTAACACAAGTGCGAAAAGTGGTTTCCTGCACCAACACAAGTGCGAAAAGTGGTTTTTCAACACTAACACAAGTGCGAAAAGTGGTTTTTCAACACTAACACAAGTGCGAAAAGTGGTTTTTCAACACTAACACAAGTGCGAAAAGTGTTTTTTCCACACTAATACAAGTGCAAAAGTGGTTTCCTGCACCAACACAAGTGCGAAAAGTGGTTTTTCAACACTAACACAAGTGCGAAAAGTGGTTTTTCAACACTTACACAAGTGCGAAAAGTGTTTTTTCCACATTAATACAAGTGCAAAAGGGGTTTCCTGCACCAACACAAGTGCGAAAAGTGGTTTTTCAACACTAACACAAGTGCGAAAAGTGGTTTTTCAACACTAACACAAGTGCGAAAAGTGGTTTTTCAACACTAACACAAGTGCGAAAAGTGGTTTTTCCACACTAATACAAGTGCAAAAGTGGTTTCCTGCACCAACACAAGTGCGAAAAGTGGTTTTTCAACACTAACACAAGTGCGAAAAGTGGTTTTTCAACACCAACACAAGTGCGAAAAGTGGTTTTTCAACACTAACACAAGTGCGAAAAGTGTTTTTTCCACACTAATACAAGTGCAAACGTGGTTTCCTGCACCAACACAAGTGCGAAAAGTGGTTTTTCAACACTATCACAAGTGCAAAAAGTGTTTTTTCCACACTAATGCAAGTGCAAAAGTGGTTTCCTGCACCAACACAAGTGCGAAAAGTGGTTTTTCAACACTAACACAAGTGCGAAAAGTGGTTTTTCAACACTAACACAAGTGCGAAAAGTAGTTTTTCAACACTATCACAAGTGCAAAAAGTGTTTTTTCCACACTAATACAAGTGCGAAAAGTGGTTTTTCAACACTAACACAAGTGCGAAAAGTGGTTTTTCAACACTAACACAAGTGCGAAAAGTGGTTTTTCCACACTAATACAAGTGCAAAAGTGGTTTCCTGCACCAACACAAGTGCGAAAAGTGGTTTTTCAACACTAACACAAGTGCGAAAAGTGGTTTTTCAACACCAACACAAGTGCGAAAAGTGGTTTTTCAACACTAACACAAGTGCGAAAAGTGTTTTTTCCACACTAATACAAGTGCAAAAGTGGTTTCCTGCACCAACACAAGTGCGAAAAGTGGTTTTTCAACACTATCACAAGTGCAAAAAGTGTTTTTTCCACACTAATGCAAGTGCAAAAGTGGTTTCCTGCACCAACACAAGTGCGAAAAGTGGTTTTTCAACACTAACACAAGTGCGAAAAGTAGTTTTTCAACACTAACACAAGTGCGAAAAGTAGTTTTTCAACACTATCACAAGTGCAAAAAGTGTTTTTTCCACACTAATACAAGTGCGAAAAGTGGTTTTTCAACACTAACACAAGTGCGAAAAGTGGTTTTTCAACACTAACACAAGTGCGAAAAGTGTTTTTTCAACACTAACACATGTGCGAAAAGTGGTTTCCTGCACCAACACAAGTGCGAAAAGTGGTTTTTCAACACTAACACAAGTGCGAAAAGTGGTTTTTCAACTCTATCACAAGTGCAAAAAGTGTTTTTTCCACACTAATACAAGTGCAAAAGTTGTTTCCTGCACCAACACAAGTGCGAAAAGTGGTTTTTCAACACTAACACAAGTGCGAAAAGTGGTTTTTCAACACTATCACAAGTGCAAAAAGTGTTTTTTCCACACTAATACAAGTGCAAAAGTGGTTTCCTGCACCAACACAAGTGCGAAAAGTGGTTTTTCAACACTAACACAAGTGTGAAAAGTAGTTTTTCAACACTAACACAAGTGCGAAAAGTGGTTTCCTGCAACAACACAAATGCTAAAAGTGGTTTTTCAACACTAACACAAGTGCGAAAAGTGGTTTTTCAACACTAACACAAGTGCGAAAAGTGTTTTTTCAACACTAACACAAGTGCGAAAAGTGTTTTTTCCACACTAATACAAGTGCAAAAGTGGTTTCCTGCACCAACACAAATGCTAAAAGTGGTTTTTCAACACTAACACAAGTGTGAAAAGTGGTTTTTCAACACTAACACAAGTGCGAAAAGTGGTTTTTCAACACTAACACAAGTGCGAAAAGTGTTTTTTCCACACTAATACAAGTGCAAAAGTGGTTTCCTGCACCAACACAAGTGCGAAAAGTGGTTTTTCAACACTATCACAAGTGCAAAAAGTGTTTTTTCCACACTAATGCAAGTGCAAAAGTGGTTTCCTGCACCAACACAAGTGCGAAAAGTGGTTTTTCAACACTAACACAAGTGCGAAAAGTGGTTTTTCAACACTAACACAAGTGCGAAAAGTAGTTTTTCAACACTATCACAAGTGCAAAAAGTGTTTTTTCCACACTAATACAAGTGCAAAAGTGGTTTCCTGCACCAACACAAGTGCGAAATGTGGTTTTTCAACACTATCACAAGTGCAAAAAGTGTTTTTTCCACACTAATACAAGTGCAAAAGTTGTTTCCTGCACAAACACTAGTGCTAAAAGTGGTTTTTCAACACTAACACAAGTGCGAAAAGTGGTTTTTCAACACTAACACAAGTGCGAAAAGTGGTTTTTCCACACTAATACAAGTGCAAAAGTGGTTTCCTGCACCAACACAAGTGCGAAAAGTGGTTTTTCAACACTAACACAAGTGCGAAAAGTGGTTTTTCAACACTATCACAAGTGCAAAAAGTGTTTTTTCCACACTAATACAAGTGCAAAAGTGGTTTCCTGCACCAACACAAGTGCGAAAAGTGGTTTTTCAACACTAACACAAGTGTGAAAAGTAGTTTTTCAACACTAACACAAGTGCGAAAAGTGGTTTCCTGCACCAACACAAGTGCTAAAAGTGGTTTTTCAACACTAACACAAGTGCGAAAAGTGGTTTTTCAACACTAACACAAGTGCGAAAAGTGGTTTTTCCACACTAATACAAGTGCAAAAGTGGTTTCCTGCACCAACACAAGTGCGAAAAGTGGTTTTTCAACACTAACGCAAGTGCGAAAAGTGGTTTTTCAACACTATCACAAGTGCAAAAAGTGTTTTTTCCACACTAATGCAAGTGCAAAAGTGGTTTCCTGCACCAACACAAGTGCGAAAAGTGGTTTTTCAACACTAACACAAGTGCGAAAAGTGGTTTTTCAACACTAACACAAGTGCGAAAATTAGTTTTTCAACACTATCACAAGTGCAAAAAGTGTTTTTTCCACACTAATACAAGTGCAAAAGTGGTTTCCTGCACCAAAACAAGTGCGAAATGTGGTTTTTCAACACTATCACAAGTGCAAAAAGTGTTTTTTCCACACTAATACAAGTGCAAAAGTTGTTTCCTGCACCAACACAAGTGCTAAAAGTGGTTTTTCAACACTAACACAAGTGCGAAAAGTGGTTTTTCAACACTAACACAAGTGCGAAAAGTGGTTTTTCCACACTAATACAAGTGCAAAAGTGGTTTCCTGCACCAACACAAGTGTGAAAAGTGTTTTTTCCACACTAATACAAGTGCAAAAGTGGTTTCCTGCACAAACACAAGTGCGAAAATTGGTTTTTCAACACTATCACAAGTGCAAAAAGTGTTTTTTCCACACTAATACAAGTGCAAAAGTGGTTTCCTGCACCAACACAAGTGCGAAAAGTGGTTTTTCAACACTATCACAAGTGCAAAAAGTGTTTTTTACACACTAATACAAGTGCAAAAGTGGTTTCCTGCACCAACACAAGTGCGAAAAGTGGTTTTTCAACACTAACACAAGTGCGAAAAGTGGTTTTTCAACACTAACACAAGTGCGAAAAGTGGTTTCCTGCACCAACACAAGTGCGAAAAGTGGTTTTTCAACACTAACACAAGTGCGAAAAGTGGTTTTTCAACACTAACACAAGTGCGAAAGTGTTTTTTCCACACTAATACAAGTGCAAAAGTGGTTTCCTGCACCAACACAAGTGCGAAAAGTGGTTTTTCAACACTAACACAAGTGCGAAAAGTGGTTTTTCAACACTATCACAAGTGCAAAAAGTGTTTTTTCCACACTAATACAAGTGCAAAAGTTGTTTCCTGCACCAACACAAGTGCTAAAAGTGGTTTTTCAACACTAACACAAGTGCGAAAAGTGGTTTTTCAACACTAACACAAGTGCGAAAAGTGGTTTTTCCACACTAATACAAGTGCAAAAGTGGTTTCCTGCACCAACACAAGTGTGAAAAGTGTTTTTTCCACACTAATACAAGTGCAAAAGTGGTTTCCTGCACAAACACAAGTGCGAAAATTGGTTTTTCAACACTATCACAAGTGCAAAAAGTGTTTTTTCCACACTAATACAAGTGCAAAAGTAGTTTCCTGCACCAACACAAGTGCGAAAAGTGGTTTTTCAACACTATCACAAGTGCAAAAAGTGTTTTTTACACACTAATACAAGTGCAAAAGTGG
Organism: Myxine glutinosa; assembly: GCF_964187855.1. NCBI lineage: Eukaryota > Metazoa > Chordata > Myxini > Myxiniformes > Myxinidae > Myxine > Myxine glutinosa. The sequence goes on from NW_027617671.1 coordinate 46,157, forward strand.
TTTCCTGCACCAACACAAGTGCGAAAAGTGGTTTTTCAACACTAACACAAGTGCGAAAAGTGGTTTTTCAACACTAACACAAGTGCGAAAAGTGGTTTCCTGCACCAACACAAGTGCGAAAAGTGGTTTTTCAACACTAACACAAGTGCGAAAAGTGGTTTTTCAACACTAACACAAGTGCGAAAAGTGTTTTTTCCACACTAATACAAGTGCAAAAGTGGTTTCCTGCACCAACACAAGTGCGAAAAGTGGTTTTTCAACACTAACACAAGTGCGAAAAGTGGTTTTTCAACACTTACACAAGTGCGAAAAGTGTTTTTTCCACATTAATACAAGTGCAAAAGGGGTTTCCTGCACCAACACAAGTGCGAAAAGTGGTTTTTCAACACTAACACAAGTGCGAAAAGTGGTTTTTCAACACTAACACAAGTGCGAAAAGTGGTTTTTCAACACTAACACAAGTGCGAAAAGTGGTTTTTCCACACTAATACAAGTGCAAAAGTGGTTTCCTGCACCAACACAAGTGCGAAAAGTGGTTTTTCAACACTAACACAAGTGCGAAAAGTGGTTTTTCAACACCAACACAAGTGCGAAAAGTGGTTTTTCAACACTAACACAAGTGCGAAAAGTGTTTTTTCCACACTACTACAAGTGCAAAAGTGGTTTCCTGCACCAACACAAGTGCGAAAAGTGGTTTTTCAACACTATCACAAGTGCAAAAAGTGTTTTTTCCACACTAATGCAAGTGCAAAAGTGGTTTCCTGCACCAACACAAGTGCGAAAAGTGGTTTTTCAACACTAACACAAGTGCGAAAAGTAGTTTTTCAACACTAACACAAGTGCGAAAAGTAGTTTTTCAACACTATCACAAGTGCAAAAAGTGTTTTTTCCACACTAATACAAGTGCGAAAAGTGGTTTTTCAACACTAACACAAGTGCGAAAAGTGGTTTTTCAACACTAACACAAGTGCGAAAAGTGTTTTTTCAACACTAACACATGTGCGAAAAGTGGTTTCCTGCACCAACACAAGTGCGAAAAGTGGTTTTTCAACACTAACACAAGTGCGAAAAGTGGTTTTTCAACTCTATCACAAGTGCAAAAAGTGTTTTTTCCACACTAATACAAGTGCAAAAGTTGTTTCCTGCACCAACACAAGTGCGAAAAATGGTTTTTCAACACTAACACAAGTGCGAAAAGTGGTTTTTCAACACTATCACAAGTGCAAAAAGTGTTTTTTACACACTAATACAAGTGCAAAAGTGGTTTCCTGCACCAACACAAGTGCGAAAAGTGGTTTTTCAACACTAACACAAGTGTGAAAAGTAGTTTTTCAACACTAACACAAGTGCGAAAAGTGGTTTCCTGCACCAACACAAGTGCTAAAAGTGGTTTTTCAACACTAACACAAGTGCGAAAAGTGGTTTTTCAACACTAACACAAGTGCGAAAAGTGGTTTTTCAACACTAACACAAGTGCGAAAAGTGGTTTTTCCACACTAATACAAGTGCAAAAGTGGTTTCCTGCACCAACACAAGTACGAAAAGTGGTTTTTCAACACTAACACAAGTGCGAAAAGTGGTTTTTCAACACTATCACAAGTGCAAAAAGTGTTTTTTCCACACTAATACAAGTGCAAAACTGGTTTCCTGCACCAACACAAGTGCGAAAAGTGGTTTTTCAACACTAACACAAGTGCGAAAAGTGGTTTTTCAACACTAACACAAGTGTGAAAAGTGGTTTTTCAACACTAACACAAGTGCGAAAAGTGGTTTTTCAACACTAACACAAGTGCGAAAAGTGTTTTTTCCACACTAATACAAGTGCAAAAGTGGTTTCCTGCACCAACACAAGTGCGAAAAGTGGTTTTTCAACACTATCACAAGTGCAAAAAGTGTTTTTTCCACACTAATGCAAGTGCAAAAGTGGTTTCCTGCACCAACACAAGTGCGAAAAGTGGTTTTTCAACACTAACACAAGTGCGAAAAGTGGTTTTTCAACACTAACACAAGTGCGAAAAGTAGTTTTTCAACACTATCACAAGTGCAAAAAGTGTTTTTTCCACACTAATACAAGTGCAAAAGTGGTTTCCTGCACCAACACAAGTGCGAAATGTGGTTTTTCAACACTATCACAAGTGCAAAAAGTGTTTTTTTCCACACTAATACAAGTGCAAAAGTTGTTTCCTGCACAAACACAAGTGCTAAAAGTGGTTTTTCAACACTAACACAAGTGCGAAAAGTGGTTTTTCAACACTAACACAAGTGCGAAAAGTGGTTTTTCCACACTAATACAAGTGCAAAAGTGGTTTCCTGCACCAACACAAGTGCGAAAAGTGTTTTTTCCACACTAATACAAGTGCAAAAGTGGTTTCCTGCACCAACACAAGTGCAAAAATTGGTTTTTCAACACTATCACAAGTGCAAAAAGTGTTTTTTCCACACTAATACAAGTGCAAAAGTGGTTTCCTGCACCAACACAAGTGCGAAAAGTGGTTTTTCAACACTAACACAAGTGCGAAAAGTGGTTTTTCAACACTAACACAAGTGCGAAAAGTGGTTTCCTGCACCAACACAAGTGCGAAAAGTGGTTTTTCAACACTAACACAAGTGCGAAAAGTGGTTTTTCAACACTAACACAAGTGCGAAAAGTGGTTTTTCAACACTAACACAAGTGCGAAAAGTGTTTTTTCCACACTAATACAAGTGCAAAAGTGGTTTCCTGCACCAACACAAGTGCGAAAAGTGGTTTTTCAACACTAACACAAGTGCGAAAAGTGGTTTTTCAACACTTACACAAGTGCGAAAAGTGTTTTTTCCACATTAATACAAGTGCAAAAGGGGTTTCCTGCACCAACACAAGTGCGAAAAGTGGTTTTTCAACACTAACACAAGTGCGAAAAGTGGTTTTTCAACACTAACACAAGTGCGAAAAGTGGTTTTTCAACACTAACACAAGTGCGAAAAGTGGTTTTTCCACACTAATACAAGTGCAAAAGTGGTTTCCTGCACCAACACAAGTGCGAAAAGTGGTTTTTCAACACTAACACAAGTGCGAAAAGTGGTTTTTCAACACCAACACAAGTGCGAAAAGTGGTTTTTCAACACTAACACAAGTGCGAAAAGTGTTTTTTCCACACTAATACAAGTGCAAAAGTGGTTTCCTGCACCAACACAAGTGCGAAAAGTGGTTTTTCAACACTATCACAAGTGCAAAAAGTGTTTTTTCCACACTAATGCAAGTGCAAAAGTGGTTTCCTGCACCAACACAAGTGCCAAAAGTGGTTTTTCAACACTAACACAAGTGCGAAAAGTGGTTTTTCAACACTAACACAAGTGCGAAAAGTAGTTTTTCAACACTATCACAAGTGCAAAAAGTGTTTTTTCCACACTAATACAAGTGCGAAAAGTGGTTTTTCAACACTAACACAAGTGCGAAAAGTGGTTTTTCAACACTAACACAAGTGCGAAAAGTGGTTTTTCCACACTAATACAAGTGCAAAAGTGGTTTCCTGCACCAACACAAGTGCGAAAAGTGGTTTTTCAACACTAACACAAGTGCGAAAAGTGGTTTTTCAACACCAACACAAGTGCGAAAAGTGGTTTTTCAACACTAACACAAGTGCGAAAAGTGTTTTTTCCACACTAATACAAGTGCAAAAGTGGTTTCCTGCACCAACACAAGTGCGAAAAGTGGTTTTTCAACACTATCACAAGTGCAAAAAGTGTTTTTTCCACACTAATGCAAGTGCAAAAGTGGTTTCCTGCACCAACACAAGTGCGAAAAGTGGTTTTTCAACACTAACACAAGTGCGAAAAGTAGTTTTTCAACACTAACACAAGTGCGAAAAGTAGTTTTTCAACACTATCACAAGTGCAAAAAGTGTTTTTTCCACACTAATACAAGTGCGAAAAGTGGTTTTTCAACACTAACACAAGTGCGAAAAGTGGTTTTTCAACACTAACACAAGTGCGAAAAGTGTTTTTTCAACACTAACACATGTGCGAAAAGTGGTTTCCTGCACCAACACAAGTGCGAAAAGTGGTTTTTCAACACTAACACAAGTGCGAAAAGTGGTTTTTCAACTCTATCACAAGTGCAAAAAGTGTTTTTTCCACACTAATACAAGTGCAAAAGTTGTTTCCTGCACCAACACAAGTGCGAAAAGTGGTTTTTCAACACTAACACAAGTGCGAAAAGTGGTTTTTCAACACTATCACAAGTGCAAAAAGTGTTTTTTCCACACTAATACAAGTGCAAAAGTGGTTTCCTGCACCAACACAAGTGCGAAAAGTGGTTTTTCAACACTAACACAAGTGTGAAAAGTAGTTTTTCAACACTAACACAAGTGCGAAAAGTGGTTTCCTGCACCAACACAAATGCTAAAAGTGGTTTTTCAACACTAACACAAGTGCGAAAAGTGGTTTTTCAACACTAACACAAGTGCGAAAAGTGTTTTTTCAACACTAACACAAGTGCGAAAAGTGTTTTTTCCACACTAATACAAGTGCAAAAGTGGTTTCCTGCACCAACACAAATGCTAAAAGTGGTTTTTCAACACTAACACAAGTGTGAAAAGTGGTTTTTCAACACTAACACAAGTGCGAAAAGTGGTTTTTCAACACTAACACAAGTGCGAAAAGTGTTTTTTCCACACTAATACAAGTGCAAAAGTGGTTTCCTGCACCAACACAAGTGCGAAAAGTGGTTTTTCAACACTATCACAAGTGCAAAAAGTGTTTTTTCCACACTAATGCAAGTGCAAAAGTGGTTTCCTGCACCAACACAAGTGCGAAAAGTGGTTTTTCAACACTAACACAAGTGCGAAAAGTGGTTTTTCAACACTAACACAAGTGCGAAAAGTAGTTTTTCAACACTATCACAAGTGCAAAAAGTGTTTTTTCCACACTAATACAAGTGCAAAAGTGGTTTCCTGCACCAACACAAGTGCGAAATGTGGTTTTTCAACACTATCACAAGTGCAAAAAGTGTTTTTTCCACACTAATACAAGTGCAAAAGTTGCTTCCTGCACAAACACTAGTGCTAAAAGTGGTTTTTCAACACTAACACAAGTGCGAAAAGTGGTTTTTCAACACTAACACAAGTGCGAAAAGTGGTTTTTCCACACTAATACAAGTGCAAAAGTGGTTTCCTGCACCAACACAAGTGCGAAAAGTGTTTTTTCCACACTAATACAAGTGCAAAAGTGGTTTCCTGCACCAACACAAGTGCGAAAATTGGTTTTTCAACACTATCACAAGTGCAAAAAGTGTTTTTTCCACACTAATACAAGTGCAAAAGTGGTTTCCTGCACCAACACAAGTGCGAAAAGTGGTTTTTCAACACTTACACAAGTGCGAAAAGTGGTTTTTCAACACTAACACAAGTGCGAAAAGTGGTTTCCTGCACCAACACAAGTGCGAAAAGTGGTTTTTCAACACTAACACAAGTGCGAAAAGTGGTTTTTCAACACTAACACAAGTGCGAAAAGTGGTTTTTCAACACTAACACAAGTGCGAAAAGTGTTTTTTCCACACTAATACAAGTGCAAAAGTGGTTTCCTGCACCAACACAAGTGCGAAAAGTGGTTTTTCAACACTAACACAAGTGCGAAAAGTGGTTTTTCAACACTTACACAAGTGCGAAAAGTGTTTTTTCCACATTAATACAAGTGCAAAAGGGGTTTCCTGCACCAACACAAGTGCGAAAAGTGGTTTTTCAACACTAACACAAGTGCGAAAAGTGGTTTTTCAACACTAACACAAGTGCGAAAAGTGGTTTTTCAACACTAACACAAGTGCGAAAAGTGGTTTTTCCACACTAATACAAGTGCAAAAGTGGTTTCCTGCACCAACACAAGTGCGAAAAGTGGTTTTTCAACACTAACACAAGTGCGAAAAGTGGTTTTTCAACACCAACACAAGTGCGAAAAGTGGTTTTTCAACACTAACACAAGTGCGAAAAGTGTTTTTTCCACACTAATACAAGTGCAAAAGTGGTTTCCTGCACCAACACAAGTGCGAAAAGTGGTTTTTCAACACTATCACAAGTGCAAAAAGTGTTTTTTCCACACTAATGCAAGTGCAAAAGTGGTTTCCTGCACCAACACAAGTGCGAAAAGTGGTTTTTCAACACTATCACAAGTGCAAAAAGTGTTTTTTCCACACTAATGCAAGTGCAAAAGTGGTTTCCTGCACCAACACAAGTGCGAAAAGTGGTTTTTCAACACTAACACAAGTGCGAAAAGTGGTTTTTCAACACTAACACAAGTGCGAAAAGTAGTTTTTCAACACTATCACAAGTGCAAAAAGTGTTTTTTCCACACTAATACAAGTGCGAAAAGTGGTTTTTCAACACTAACACAAGTGTGAAAAGTGGTTTTTCAACACTAACACAAGTGCGAAAAGTGGTTTTTCCACACTAATACAAGTGCAAAAGTGGTTTCCTGCACCAACACAAGTGCGAAAAGTAGTTTTTCAACACTAACACAAGTGCGAAAAGTGGTTTTTCAACACTAATACAAGTGCAAAAGTGGTTTCCTGCACCAACACAAGTGCGAAAAGTGTTTTTTCCACACTAATACAAGTGCAAAAGTGGTTTCCTGCACCAACACAAGTGCGAAAAGTGGTTTTTCAACACTATCACAAGTGCAAAAAGTGTTTTTTCCACACTAATACAAGTGCAAAAGTGGTTTCCTGCACCAACACAAGTGCGAAAAGTGGTTTTTCAACACTAACACAAGTGCGAAAAGTGGTTTTTCAACACTAACACAAGTGCGAAAAGTGGTTTCCTGCACCAACACAAGTGCGAAAAGTGGTTTTTCAACACTAACACAAGTGCGAAAAGTGGTTTTTCAACACTAACACAAGTGCGAAAAGTGTTTTTTCCACACTAATACAAGTGCAAAAGTGGTTTCCTGCACCAACACAAGTGCAAAAAGTGTTTTTTCCACACTAATACAAGTGCAAAAGTGGTTTCCTGCACCAACACAAGTGTGAGAAGTGGTTTTTCAACACTAACACAAGTGCGAAAAGTGGTTTTTCAACACTAACACAAGTGCGAAAAGTGGTTTTTCAACACTAATACAAGTGCAAAAGTGGTTTCCTGCACCAACACAAGTGCGAAAAGTGGTTTTTCAACACGATCACAAGTGCAAAAAGTATTTTTTCCACACTAATACAAGTGCAAAAGTGGTTTCCTGCACCAACACAGGTGCGAAAAGTGGTTTTTCAACACTAACACAAGTGCGAAAAGTGGTTTTTCAACACTAACACAAGTGCGAAAAGTGGTTTTTCAACACTAACACAAGTGCGAAAAGTGGTTTCCTGCACCAACACAAGTGCGAAAAGTGGTTTTTCAACACTAACACAAGTGCGAAAAGTGGTTTTTCAACACTAACACAAGTGTGAAAAGTGGTTTTTCAACACTAACACAAGTGCGAAAAGTGGTTTTTCAACACTAACACAAGTGCGAAAAGTGTTTTTTCCACACTAATACAAGTGCAAAAGTGGTTTCCTGCACCAACACAAGTGCGAAAAGTGGTTTTTCAACACTATCACAAGTGCAAAAAGTGTTTTTTCCACACTAATGCAAGTGCAAAATTGGTTTCCTGCACCAACACAAGTGCGAAAAGTGGTTTTTCAACACTAACACAAGTGCGAAAAGTGGTTTTTCAACACTAACACAAGTGCGAAAAGTAGTTTTTCAACACTATCACAAGTGCAAAAAGTGTTTTTTCCACACTAATACAAGTGCAAAAGTGGTTTCCTGCACCAACACAAGTGCGAAATGTGGTTTTTCAACACTATCACAAGTGCAAAAAGTGTTTTTTTCCACACTAATACAAGTGCAAAAGTTGTTTCCTGCACAAACACAAGTGCTAAAAGTGGTTTTTCAACACTAACACAAGTGCGAAAAGTGGTTTTTCAACACTAACACAAGTGCGAAAAGTGGTTTTTCCACACTAATACAAGTGCAAAAGTGGTTTCCTGCACCAACACAAGTGCGAAAAGTGTTTTTTCCACACTAATACAAGTGCAAAAGTGGTTTCCTGCACCAACACAAGTGCGAAAATTGGTTTTTCAACACTATCACAAGTGCAAAAAGTGTTTTTTCCACACTAATACAAGTGCAAAAGTGGTTTCCTGCACCAACACAAGTGCGAAAAGTGGTTTTTCAACACTAACACAAGTGCGAAAAGTGGTTTTTCAACACTAACACAAGTGCGAAAAGTGGTTTCCTGCACCAACACAAGTGCGAAAAGTGGTTTTTCAACACTAACACAAGTGCGAAAAGTGGTTTTTCAACACTAACACAAGTGCGAAAAGTGGTTTTTCAACACTAACACAAGTGCGAAAAGTGTTTTTTCCACACTAATACAAGTGCAAAAGTGGTTTCCTGCACCAACACAAGTGCGAAAAGTGGTTTTTCAACACTAACACAAGTGCGAAAAGTGGTTTTTCAACACTTACACAAGTGCGAAAAGTGTTTTTTCCACATTAATACAAGTGCAAAAGGGGTTTCCTGCACCAACACAAGTGCGAAAAGTGGTTTTTCAACACTAACACAAGTGCGAAAAGTGGTTTTTCAACACTAACACAAGTGCGAAAAGTGGTTTTTCAACACTAACACAAGTGCGAAAAGTGGTTTTTCCACACTAATACAAGTGCAAAAGTGGTTTCCTGCACCAACACAAGTGCGAAAAGTGGTTTTTCAACACTAACACAAGTGCGAAAAGTGGTTTTTCAACACCAACACAAGTGCGAAAAGTGGTTTTTCAACACTAACACAAGTGCGAAAAGTGTTTTTTCCACACTAATACAAGTGCAAAAGTGGTTTCCTGCACCAACACAAGTGCGAAAAGTGGTTTTTCAACACTATCACAAGTGCAAAAAGTGTTTTTTCCACACTAATGCAAGTGCAAAAGTGGTTTCCTGCACCAACACAAGTGCCAAAAGTGGTTTTTCAACACTAACACAAGTGCGAAAAGTGGTTTTTCAACACTAACACAAGTGCGAAAAGTAGTTTTTCAACACTATCACAAGTGCAAAAAGTGTTTTTTCCACACTAATACAAGTGCGAAAAGTGGTTTTTCAACACTAACACAAGTGCGAAAAGTGGTTTTTCAACACTAACACAAGTGCGAAAAGTGGTTTTTCCACACTAATACAAGTGCAAAAGTGGTTTCCTGCACCAACACAAGTGCGAAAAGTGGTTTTTCAACACTAACACAAGTGCGAAAAGTGGTTTTTCAACACCAACACAAGTGCGAAAAGTGGTTTTTCAACACTAACACAAGTGCGAAAAGTGTTTTTTCCACACTAATACAAGTGCAAAAGTGGTTTCCTGCACCAACACAAGTGCGAAAAGTGGTTTTTCAACACTATCACAAGTGCAAAAAGTGTTTTTTCCACACTAATGCAAGTGCAAAAGTGGTTTCCTGCACCAACACAAGTGCGAAAAGTGGTTTTTCAACACTAACACAAGTGCGAAAAGTAGTTTTTCAACACTAACACAAGTGCGAAAAGTAGTTTTTCAACACTATCACAAGTGCAAAAAGTGTTTTTTCCACACTAATACAAGTGCGAAAAGTGGTTTTTCAACACTAACACAAGTGCGAAAAGTGGTTTTTCAACACTAACACAAGTGCGAAAAGTGTTTTTTCAACACTAACACATGTGCGAAAAGTGGTTTCCTGCACCAACACAAGTGCGAAAAGTGGTTTTTCAACACTAACACAAGTGCGAAAAGTGGTTTTTCAACTCTATCACAAGTGCAAAAAGTGTTTTTTCCACACTAATACAAGTGCAAAAGTTGTTTCCTGCACCAACACAAGTGCGAAAAGTGGTTTTTCAACACTAACACAAGTGCGAAAAGTGGTTTTTCAACACTATCACAAGTGCAAAAAGTGTTTTTTCCACACTAATACAAGTGCAAAAGTGGTTTCCTGCACCAACACAAGTGCGAAAAGTGGTTTTTCAACACTAACACAAGTGTGAAAAGTAGTTTTTCAACACTAACACAAGTGCGAAAAGTGGTTTCCTGCACCAACACAAATGCTAAAAGTGGTTTTTCAACACTAACACAAGTGCGAAAAGTGGTTTTTCAACACTAACACAAGTGCGAAAAGTGTTTTTTCAACACTAACACAAGTGCGAAAAGTGTTTTTTCCACACTAATACAAGTGCAAAAGTGGTTTCCTGCACCAACACAAATGCTAAAAGTGGTTTTTCAACACTAACACAAGTGTGAAAAGTGGTTTTTCAACACTAACACAAGTGCGAAAAGTGGTTTTTCAACACTAACACAAGTGCGAAAAGTGTTTTTTCCACACTAATACAAGTGCAAAAGTGGTTTCCTGCACCAACACAAGTGCGAAAAGTGGTTTTTCAACACTAACACAAGTGCGAAAAGTGTTTTTTCCACACTAATACAAGTGCAAAAGTGGTTTCCTGCACCAACACAAGTGCGAAAAGTGGTTTTTCAACACTAACACAAGTGCGAAAAGTGGTTTTTCAACACTAACACAAGTGCGAAAAGTAGTTTTTCAACACTATCACAAGTGCAAAAAGTGTTTTTTCCACACTAATACAAGTGCAAAAGTGGTTTCCTGCACCAACACAAGTGCGAAATGTGGTTTTTCAACACTATCACAAGTGCAAAAAGTGTTTTTTTCCACACTAATACAAGTGCAAAAGTTGCTTCCTGCACAAACACTAGTGCTAAAAGTGGTTTTTCAACACTAACACAAGTGCGAAAAGTGGTTTTGTCAACACTAACACAAGTGCGAAAAGTGGTTTTTCCACACTAATACAAGTGCAAAAGTGGTTTCCTGCACCAACACAAGTGCGAAAAGTGTTTTTTCCACACTAATACAAGTGCAAAAGTGGTTTCCTGCACCAACACAAGTGCGAAAATTGGTTTTTCAACACTATCACAAGTGCAAAAAGTGTTTTTTCCACACTAATACAAGTGCAAAAGTGGTTTCCTGCACCAACACAAGTGCGAAAAGTGGTTTTTCAACACTTACACAAGTGCGAAAAGTGGTTTTTCAACACTAACACAAGTGCGAAAAGTGGTTTCCTGCACCAACACAAGTGCGAAAAGTGGTTTTTCAACACTAACACCAAGTGCGAAAAGTGGTTTTTCAACACTAACACAAGTGCGAAAAGTGGTTTTTCAACACTAACACAAGTGCGAAAAGTGTTTTTTCCACACTAATACAAGTGCAAAAAGTGGTTTCCTGCACCAACACAAGTGCGAAAAGTGGTTTTTCAACACTAACACAAGTGCGAAAAGTGGTTTTTCAACACTTACACAAGTGCGAAAAGTGTTTTTTTTCCACATTAATACAAGTGCAAAAGGGGTTTCCTGCACCAACACAAGTGCGAAAAGTGGTTTTTTCAACACTAACACAAGTGCGAAAAGTGGTTTTTCAACACTAACACAAGTGCGAAAAGTGGTTTTTCAACACTAACACAAGTGCGAAAAGTGGTTTTTCCACACTAATACAAGTGCAAAAGTGGTTTCCTGCACCAACACAAGTGCGAAAAGTGGTTTTTCAACACTAACACAAGTGCGAAAAGTGGTTTTTCAACACCAACACAAGTGCGAAAAGTGGTTTTTCAACACTAACACAAGTGCGAAAAGTGTTTTTTCCACACTAATACAAGTGCAAAAGTGGTTTCCTGCACCAACACAAGTGCGAAAAGTGGTTTTTCAACACTATCACAAGTGCAAAAAGTGTTTTTTCCACACTAATGCAAGTGCAAAAGTGGTTTCCTGCACCAACACAAGTGCGAAAAGTGGTTTTTCAACACTAACACAAGTGCGAAAAGTGGTTTTTCAACACTAACACAAGTGCGAAAAGTAGTTTTTCAACACTATCACAAGTGCAAAAAGTGTTTTTTCCACACTAATACAAGTGCGAAAAGTGGTTTTTCAACACTAACACAAGTGTGAAAAGTGGTTTTTCAACACTAACACAAGTGCGAAAGTGGTTTTTCCACACTAATACACGTGCAAAAGTGGTTTCCTGCACACAACACAAGTGCGAAAAGTAGTTTTTCAACACTAACACAAGTGCGAAAAGTGGTTTTTCAACACTAATACAAGTGCAAAAGTGGTTTCCTGCACCAACACAAGTGCGAAAAGTGTTTTTTCCACACTAATACAAGTGCAAAAGTGGTTTCCTGCACCAACACAAGTGCGAAAAGTGGTTTTTCAACACTATCACAAGTGCAAAAAGTGTTTTTTCCACACTAATACAAGTGCAAAAGTGGTTTCCTGCACCAACACAAGTGCGAGAAGTGGTTTTTCAACACTAACACAAGTGCGAAAAGTGGTTTTTCAACACTAACACAAGTGCGAAAAGTGGTTTCCTGCACCAACACAAGTGCGAAAAGTGGTTTTTTCAACACTAACACAAGTGCGAAAAGTGGTTTTTCAACACTAACACAAGTGCGAAAAGTGTTTTTTCCACACTAATACAAGTGCAAAAGTGGTTTCCTGCACCAACACAAGTGCAAAAAGTGTTTTTTCCACACTAATACAAGTGCAAAAGTGGTTTCCTGCACCAATACAAGTGTGAGAAGTGGTTTTTCAACACTAACACAAGTGCGAAAAGTGGTTTTTCAACACTAACACAAGTGCGAAAAGTGGTTTTTCAACACTAATACAAGTGCAAAAGTGGTTTCCTGCACCAACACAAGTGCGAAAAGTGGTTTTTCAACACGATCACAAGTGCAAAAAGTATTTTTTCCACACTAATACAAGTGCAAAAGTGGTTTCCTGCACCAACACAGGTGCGAAAAGTGGTTTTTCAACACTAACACAAGTGCGAAAAGTGGTTTTTCAACACTAACACAAGTGCGAAAAGTGGTTTTTCAACACTAACACAAGTGCGAAAAGTGGTTTCCTGCACCAACACAAGTGCGAAAAGTGGTTTTTCAACACTAACACAAGTGCGAAAAGTGGTTTTTCAACACTAACACAAGTGCGAAAAGTGTTTTTTCCACACTAATACAAGTGCAAAGGTAGTTTCCTGCACCAACACAAGTGCGAAAAGTGGTTTTTCAACACTAACACAAGTGCGAAAAGTGGTTTTTCAACACTAACACAAGTGCGAAAAGTGGTTTTTCCACACTAATACAAGTGCAAAAGTGGTTTCCTGCACCAACACAAGTGCGAAAAGTGGTTTTTCAACACTAATGCAAGTGCGAAAAGTGGTTTTTCAACTCTATCACAAGTGCAAAAAGTGTTTTTTCCACACTAATACAAGTGCAAAAGTGGCTTCCTGCACCAACACAAGTGCGAAAAGTGGTTTTTCAACACTAACACAAGTGCGAAAAGTGGTTTTTCAACACTTTCACAAGTGCAAAAAGTGTTTTTTCCACACTAATACAAGTGCAAAAGTGGTTTCCTGCACCAACACAAGTGCGAAAAGTGGTTTTTCAACACTAACACAAGTGCGAAAAGTGGTTTCCTGCACCAACACAAGTGCTAAAAGTGGTTTTTCAACACTAACACAAGTGCGAAAAGTGGTTTTTCAACACTAACACAAGTGCGAAAAGTGGTTTTTCCACACTAATACAAGTGCAAAAGTGGTTTCCTGCACCAACACAAGTGCGAAAAGTGGTTTTTCAACACTAACACATGTGCGAAAAGTGGTTTTTCAACACTATCACAAGTGCAAAAGTGTTTTTTCCACACTAATACAAGTGCAAAACTGGTTTCCTGCACCAACACAAGTGCGAAAAGTGGTTTTTCAACACTAACACAAGTGCGAAAAGTGGTTTTTCAACACTAACACAAGTGTGAAAAGTGGTTTTTCAACACTAACACAAGTGCGAAAAGTGTTTTTTCCACACTAATACAAGTGCAAAAGTGGTTTCCTGCACCAACACAAGTGCGAAAAGTGGTTTTTCAACACTATCACAAGTGCAAAAAGTGGTTTTTCAACACTAACACAAGTGCGAAAAGTGTTTTTTCCACACTAATACAAGTGCAAAAGTGGTTTCCTGCACCAACACAAGTGCGATAAGTGGTTTTTCAACACTATCACAAGTGCAAAAAGTGTTTTTTCCACACTAATACAAGTGCAAAAGTGGTTTCCTGCACCAACACAAGTGCGAAAAGTGGTTTTTCAACACTAACACAAGTGCAAAAAGTGGTTTTTCAACACTAATACAAGTGCGAAAAGTGTTTTTTCAACACTAACACAAGTGCGAAAAGTGGTTTCCTGCACCAACACAAGTGCAAAAAGTGGTTTTTCAACACTAACACAAGTGCGAAAAGTGGTTTTTCAACTCTATCACAAGTGCAAAAAGTGTTTTTTCCACACTAATACAAGTGCAAAAGTGGTTTCCTGCACCAACACAAGTGCGAAAAGTGGTTTTTCAACACTAACACAAGTGCGAAAAGTGGTTTTTCAACACTATCACAAGTGCAAAAAGTGTTTTTTCCACACTAATACAAGTGCAAAAGTGGTTTCCTGCACCAACACAAGTGCGAAAAGTGGTTTTTCAACACTAACACAAGTGTGAAAAGTAGTTTTTCAACACTAACACAAGTGCGAAAAGTGGTTTCCTGCACCAACACAAGTGCTAAAAGTGGTTTTTCAACACTAACACAAGTGCGAAAAGTGGTTTTTCAACACTAACACAAGTGCGAAAAGTGTTTTTTCCACACTAATACAAGTGCAAAAGTGGTTTCCTGCACCAACACAAGTGCGAAAAGTGGTTTTTCAACACTAACACAAGTGCGAAAAGTGGTTTTTCAACACTATCACAAGTGCAAAAAGTGTTTTTTCCACACTAATACAAGTGCAAAACTGGTTTCCTGCACCAACACAAGTGCGAAAAGTGGTTTTTCAACACTAACACAAGTGCGAAAAGTGGTTTTTCAACACTAACACAAGTGTGAAAAGTGGTTTTTCAACACTAACACAAGTGCGAAAAGTGGTTTTTCAACACTAACACAAGTGCGAAAAGTGTTTTTTCCACACTAATACAAGTGCAAAAGTGGTTTCCTGCACCAACACAAGTGCGAAAAGTGGTTTTTCAACACTATCACAAGTGCAAAAAGTGTTTTTTCCACACTAATGCAAGTGCAAAAGTGGTTTCCTGCACCAACACAAGTGCGAAAAGTGGTTTTTCAACACTAACACAAGTGCGAAAAGTGGTTTTTCAACACTAACACAAGTGCGAAAAGTAGTTTTTCAACACTATCACAAGTGCAAAAAGTGTTTTTTCCACACTAATACAAGTGCAAAAGTGGTTTCCTGCACCAACACAAGTGCGAAATGTGGTTTTTCAACACTAACACAAGTGCGAAAAGTGGTTTTTCAACACTAATACAAGTGCGAAAAGTGTTTTTTCCACACTAATACAAGTGCAAAGGTGGTTTCCTGCACCAACACAAGTGCGAAAAGTGGTTTTTCAACACTAACACAAGTGCGAAAAGTGGTTTTTCAACACTAACACAAGTGCGAAAAGTGGTTTTTCAACACTAACACAAGTGCGAAAAGTGGTTTTTCAACAAAAACACAAGTGCGAAAAGTGGTTTTTCAACACTAATACAAGTGAAAAAGTGGTTTCCTGCACCAACACAAGTGCGAAACGTGGTTTTTCAACACGATCACAAGTGCAAAAAGTATTTTTTCCACACTAATACAAGTGCAAAAGTGGTTTCCTGCACCAACACAAGTGCGAAAAGTGGTTTTTCAACACTAACACAAGTGCGAAAAGTGGTTTTTCAACACTAATACAAGTGCAAAAGTGGTTTCCTGCACCAACACAAGTGCGAAAAGTGGTTTTCAACACAATCACAAGTGCAAAAAGTATTTTTTCCACACTAATACAAGTGCAAAAGTGGTTTCCTGCACCAACACAAGTGCGAAAAGTGGTTTTTCAACACTAACACAAGTGCGAAAAGTGGTTTTTCAACACTAACACAAGTGCGAAAAGTGGTTTTTCAACACTAACACAAGTGCGAAAAGTGGTTTCCTGCACCAACACAAGTGCGAAAAGTGGTTTTTCAACACTAACACAAGTGCGAAAAGTGGTTTTTCAACACTAACACAAGTGCGAAAAGTGTTTTTTCCACACTAATACAAGTGCAAAGGTGGTTTCCTGCACCAACACAAGTGCGAAAAGTGGTTTTTCAACACTAACACAAGTGCGAAAAGTGGTTTTTCAACACTAACACAAGTGCGAAAAGTGGTTTTTCCACACTAATACAAGTGCAAAGGTGGTTTCCTGCACCAACACAAGTGCGAAAAGTGGTTTTTCAACACTAACACAAGTGCGAAAAGTGGTTTTTCAACACTAACACAAGTGCGAAAAGTGGTTTTACCACACTAATACAAGTGCAAAAGTGGTTTCCTGCACCAACACAAGTGCGAAAAGTGGTTTTTCAACACTAACGCAAGTGCGAAAAGTGGTTTTTCAACTCTATCACAAGTGCAAAAAGTGTTTTTTCCACACTAATACAAGTGCAAAAGTGGTTTCCTGCACCAACACAAGTGCGAAAAGTGGTTTTTCAACACTAACACAAGTGCGAAAAGTGGTTTTTCAACACTAACACAATTGCGAAAAGTGTTTTTTCCACACTAATACAAGTGCAAAAGTGGTTTCCTGCACCAACACAAGTGCGAAAAGTGGTTTTTCAACACTAACACAAGTGCGAAAAGTGGTTTTTCAACACTAACACAAGTGCGAAAAGTGGTTTTTCCACACTAATACAAGTGCAAAAGTGGTTTCCTGCACCAACACAAGTGCGAAAAGTGGTTTTTCAACACTAACACAAGTGCGAAAAGTGGTTTTTCAACACTATCACAAGTGCAAAAAGTGTTTTTTCCACACTAATACAAGTGCAAAAGTGGTTTCCTGCACCAACACAAGTGCGAAAAGTGGTTTTTCAACACCATCACAAGTGCAAAAAGTGTTTTTTCCACACTAATACAAGTGCAAAAGTGGTTTCCTGCACAAACACAAGTGCGAAAAGTGGTTTTTCAACACTATCACAAGTGCAAAAAGTGTTTTTTCCACACTAATACAAGTGCAAAAGTGGTTTCCTGCACCAACAAAGTGCGAAAAGTGGTTTTTCAACACTAACACAAGTGCGAAAAGTGGTTTTTCAACACTAACACAAGTGCGAAAAGTGGTTTTTCAACACTAACACAAGTGCAAAAAGTGGTTTCCTGCACCAACACAAGTGCGAAAAGTGGTTTTTCAACACTAACACAAGTGCGAAAAGTGGTTTTTCAACACTAACACAAGTGCGAAAAGTGTTTTTTCCACACTAATACAAGTGCAAAGGTGGTTTCCTGCACCAACACAAGTGCGAAAAGTGGTTTTTCAACACTAACACAAGTGCGAAAAGTGGTTTTTCAACACTAACACAAGTAGTGCAGCGGCATAGCAAACCAATTGTGCATTTTGTGATGGAAGCACCAAATTTGGCAGAATGATAGAATATTATATGGAGAACATTTTCAGATATGGAACCACTTTGTAATTCACCCCCATGTGGCCGCCATATTGGATTTCAAAATGGCGGCTTAAAAATCTTTAATTACAAATATTTCTGGTTCTATACCAGCTACAGCCTTGATTTTAGTGTCTGGATGTACAAACTTGAGGTCAAGGAATTGAATGGTTCTACTTAGAAGTTGATTTACTGACGCCATATTGGATTCCAAGATGGCGGCTTCCGAAAATCTGCTGACCGATATCTCTGGTTCTATGCCAGCTAGATACTTGATTCTGGTGTCTAGATGTACATTTCTGAGGTCACTGAATTGAATGGTTGTATTGAAATATGTTTTAATGCACATAAGCAACTGATAATCCCATATTACGTACATTGTATACACACGTTCAGCAAGAGAACTAGCGAGCGTATTGCATCAAGCCATGCCAAGTGTCACAGTTCCAACTCAATGTGAGCAGTCACCATCACAGGCACACAGTGCTGTGCATTTCAGAGCCGCTTTCTTGCACTTGCATCTCCCACTGCAACCGTTTTCGCACCCACAACAGATGAGTTCATAGCAGGATTTGGCAGCTTCTGGTAGTGTTGTCCACAGAGGATCGAACTGTCCGTCATTGTCCACCCACCCCCAGTCGCATGGTGATGGGAGATAGCAGTGTGGGACAAGAGACTGTCCCCAACAATGTCCACCCTGGTAAGTTGCTCTCTTCACGTGTTGTACTAGGGCGGCCTGTGTTGGAGGTATTGCTTCAATGGATCGAGATTTCTTTGCAAAGAGTTTCTTTCTTGCCAGATTCACCTCAGAACATGTGCATGTGCGGTCGTACAGAAGCACTACGTATCTCTCCAGGGTTGCCAGTGTATCCTCAGAGATCTCACTTGGTGCAGATGCCAGGTCCAGGAATGCATTGGTCACTTCTGGAAAAGTTTCCCATACTGCCCATGCTGTTTTCTTGCCACGACCTGCAAAGCTCGAGACGGTATCACACCCTGTGATTGCATGGAAGATTGGCAGTGCCTTGGCTTTGTCTGGTCCCAGGGTAGCAGACAGCTCGTGTGCTGCTATGTAGCGGAAGTTCTTTCCGGTTCCAAGCGCTAACCAGAGTTCGTCCACTACCTCATTAAGCTCCTGGGCCATCCACACAGCGAGAACCACCACATCTGTGTCCACGGTGCGGATGAGTACTCTGCGGTGTCCAGATTTCATAGCAGCTGCTGCGTGGAGCATCATGCGCGTGTCTGCTTCCTCGTGATTGCACGGGGCCAAAGCGGCTGTGTCTGCACATGGTGGTACAGCAATGACCTGTTGGTGTAAGCATGAACAATACCGTGATGTAAATTAAATGTGAATTCCTTTGGTGTAGGTGGTCACGAATAAAACTTTCACTAACACACACTAACATACATCATGCACATTACCTGTTCACCGTCAGTAGCAATCAGCTGTTTGTCTGGCACATCAATGGACTCCGTGACCTGCTTAGACAGAAAGCTGAAGAGTTCCTCCTTGTTCTCGTCGACACGGAGGAAACTGTGCCAGTTGCCTGGTAGGAGGGCAGAGCCAGTGACACGTCTGCGTATTCCCTTGCCTCTGTTGGTCCTTGCAGTTGCCTTCAGGCTGCCTGACTTTGCATAGCGGTCCCACACTAGATCGAGACGAGATCGATGTTGAAGCTGTGACATAATGTATGGAACGAATACTTTTGTGGCATAGTCAAGAAATGTTTTGGTCTGGCCTGGGCTCAGCATTTGAACTATTACAGCTCCATCGAGGATCACAGAAGATACTTGTGGTGGGTCCGACTTTGTTTCGACAAGCTGTTCTAAGGGCTGCAACAAGTCAGCTTTGGAACCAAAGCGGAGCTGTCCATTTTGCGAGAGTGCTGGCGGATGTGCGCTGTTCTCATGTTTGAAGAACTGCTCGAGACCCCCATCTCTGGTTTGGCATGCGATGTATAGTCTGGAGAAGAGCTCTGAATCACACTTTGCAGAGGCTACTTGTTGTTTGCTCTTCTGGGCAGCTTTGACCTTGATGGATGAAAACAACGGGAGTTTGTTGCGTTTGATGACATAATCGAGTGGCTTGGATCTGTCTGCCAGACGTTCCTTCTCAAATGAATGGAACTGATCTCTCCCAATCTGTACAGCTGTACGCACAGTATCTACAACAGCTGGGCCCAAGATCTCCAGTGTGCCCAGGACCAGCAAATCTGTGCTTTCTTCTTCAAAGGGGCTGCCCATCTCTTCGATGACTGTTGTCAGTGCACGGACATCTTGGACGAACTTCTTCTGCACACTGTCGGTTTGCCCATGGTGGTGGGTGTGCTCTCCCCTTTGGCGCAGTTGCTGTGAGGTCTCAAATTCTGTGATGACCCGAGCAACTTCGGGGCCAGCCACCATCCACCGTCGAAGGGCACTTGGATTTTCAGTTAGGCCCACTGCCCCGCCATCGCCTTTGACCGTGGCATTGTTTTGTTCATGAGCCTGGTCTAGGGAGATGGCGGAGAAAGCATGCCTAGTCTTCTTGGATGTGAAGTGCCCCGCATGGAACTTGGCAGCAACATCTGGGTGTTTCTCTGCAATGCCAACCATGTCCCTGATGTGGACTGGTAACCAGCGAGCATAGTGGATATGGTCCAATGCAGCGAACCATGTAGCTAGCTCTGGTAGGGTGTCCATGTACAGCGTGAAGTTGGACTCTCTCAGTGAACGTATGTAGAGGAGTATACAGAGCTCCAGGTTAAGTACAGTGGCCCAGTACTGAAACTGTGGACATGCCGCTGCTCTCTGGTCACACCATGCCTCGAACTCCAATGGTTCCTCATCTCTTGCAGTTGCTCTTTCGTTGTATATGTCATATGCACGATGCTGCAGTATGTGTAGGGCAGCAACAGTTACTTGGTGGGCGCGTCTTGTACGGCTGACGTGAGCTGCACACAAGAAGGAGTCTGCTGTGCCAGCTGTTGCTATCTCTGCCTGAACCAATGCCTGTGTCCAACCGCTGTCTTGCAGCCAGTCTCCTGCTGTCTTCAAAGCTGCTATCTCTGTGTGTAGACCACCCAGCATGACCACAAAGAGATCTTCACCATGTGTGTCTGGCCAGTTCCATTGCACCTGCTTGGCGATCGCATAAAGTGGTTGGTCCAGTGTGACGACGGGTATCTGTCCAGGGTTTAGCTCATTGATCGCTGCTTTCACAACATCCATGGCATGGCGGATCATTGGCACTGAGTGGGCTTGGTCATGGAAGAGGGGAAGCAAGGCAGTGGGTGTGACTGTGATACTAGTATCCTTGGCCGATTGGTTCTCTGCGTGATGTGCAGCCCAAGAAATGTTTCCTGGATTCTGTGTGTCACCACTGTCACATGCATCCTTCACAGTCTGGAGCCACCTCTTCTCTTTATCCAGTTCAGCTTGTGCAGGATTCCTCTGCAGCGACGCCTGGGTTCCAGCTGGTACAGGGTGGCTTTTGGCAAGTGAACTAACTGGTTGTACATCTGTGTAATACCGTGGAAGGTCCTCCACAGTCTTGACATTTGAGACACCCCCGATGATGACAATACCTCGGTCTGTGCCTTGATTGTCATAGTCTGGATGTTGTATCAATGAAATACCAGTTCCGTGGAAGGAGTCGTGTGCTGTCGTGGAACTGGGATTGTGGTCTATATTATCCACAGCTGATGTGGTGAACACTCCACCGCGGAGCTTTGGGGGACAGACCACCTTCTCCGCCCGAAAGCGCTGACAGACCCCGTTCCCCAGCTCTGCAGAGATCCGTAGCACTCTATCATAGGCAATGCTGATCCCTAGTCCAGATAATGTGTCAACCAGTTCCCTCTTTCTCGTATGGGCTTGAAGCATCAAGCCAAGATATATTGGCAAAGGAGTCTCTTGACTAATGCTGTGTCGTACGTCTGTGCCTGCACCTCTCCTCTCATGCTTCACACTGTTGTATTTGAGAAGTTGAGCTATTGTCACAGACGCCGATGCCGATGACTGACATGCCTGATCTTTGATGCCTGCGCCCTCTAAAATCATGGAGACCATTGTCAGCAGCAGTTGTGGCACAGACTCTTCTTGACATTTGTTTGAGAAGGACCCATTGAAAGGCTGAGATGACTGGAACATATCCTTCCTTATAATCCCTGCAGCTCGTGCCAGGTGCACAACATCACTGTCAATATCATGTTGACATGCCTTGGCTAATGCACTGCCAATGTCTTCCTGAAACACCAGCAGGACATCTCTTCCCTGCCTGTGCTCCTGCAGATCAGGGAAGTGTGCCAGGATACGCTCCTTGAGTCTGGTTGTATGGACTCGTGTTTCCAGCACAACTCCGAACTGTTCCATTCTCATTGTGTAGAGCTTGGTGAGGTCTGCCATCTTGAATACAGGAGCAGTGTCTTCTTCTTTAGCAGTTTCCTCTATGTACGTTACCAGTTCAGCAAGGACTATTGCTGAAATGACATGACATCTACCGTGCTCTGGCTTTGCTCAGCAAGCTTTTTTGCTGCCCTCACGCGGTTGTATAGGGATGTCAAACATTTCTTATGGTACTTGGCCTCTCTTGCGACCATGTCCCCAGCACTCAGTTGGGCTAACAAAGTGGTATCCTGAAGAAACTCTGCAGCCTTGCGAACGTGTTTATCTAGTTCCAATGTCGCTGCTTGATGAAACTCCAAACCAAGCTCTTGCTGGCAGAAGAAGCACAAATTGTCGCATATGCTATCAACACAAGCTGCCTGAGACCTAGTAAGCTTGTACTTATCTGTGATTGTACTGGGGATAGGGCTTCCCTCTGAGTGACTTCTCTTCTGTACCCGCTGTAGCTTGGTAGTGTTATATTTCACCCTGCATGACTTGTGCCACTTGGCTTGGTGGGCAGCTAGAGTGGCAGCTATCCCTTGGCCTTCATCCAGTCGTTGCAAGTCCACGTCTTGTGGCAGCTTGCCTAGTTTATTGAATGCTGATAGATTGTCTTCAAGTGTCTTGTATCCAGCACCTGCATCAGTTCTTTTCGTGACAGCAGGACACTGTAGGGACTCTCCTATATCAACTTGACACAGAACACAGAGTTCCCAGTCCAGTGGCGTCTTTGGCGTTGAAGTTACATGCTTGGTAACATGAACTAACTTGAACTGCTTCGACATGATTGAAACCTGGATGGAGCAAACAAACAAAAAAGTCGTTTAATTAGGGGTTAATCAACGGACCAGCATGTTTTATCTACAGGACAATACACGACCCCCTCTGAAATTTGACACCAAATGACCTCTTTTAGGGGTATTTTTGGCCGAAATTTTCAATTTTTTCACTCCCCAGACCCCTAGATGTTCCCTTGAGCTCAGAATCGCCGCTGTAATGTGTCTACTGATGTTAGAAAAGATATAGGGTGAATGGGGCAATAATTGTGCCTGTAGGATTTGTTTCCGCCACCCCCCCTAAGGGTTACAGATTTTGAAAGCCGCCATTTTGAAATCCAATATGGCGGCGACCTTGGGTGAATTTCAAAGTGGTTCCATATCTGAAAATGTTCTAAATATAACATTCTATCATTGTGCCAAATTTGGTGCTTCCATCACAAAATGCACAATTCTTCTTAAATTTTTGCTATGCCGCTGCACTAAAGTGCAAAAAGTGGTTTTTCAACACTAATACAAGTGCAAAAGTGGTTTCCTGCACGAACACAAGTGCGAAAAGTGGTTTTTCAACACGATCACAAGTGCAAAAAGTATTTTTTTCCACACTAATACAAGTGCAAAAGTGGTTTCCTGCACCAACACAAGTGCGAAAAGTGGTTTTTCAACACTAACACAAGTGCGAAAAGTGGTTTTTCAACACTAACACAAGTGCGAAAAGTGGTTTTTCAACACTAATACAAGTGCAAAAGTGGTTTCCTGCACCAACACAAGTGCGAAAAGTGGTTTTTCAACACGATCACAAGTGCAAAAAGTATTTTTTCCACACTAATACAAGTGCAAAAGTGGTTTCCTGCACCAACACAGGTGCGAAAAGTGGTTTTTCAACACTAACACAAGTGCTAAAAGTGGTTTTTCAACACTAACACAAGTGCGAAAAGTGGTTTTTCAACACTAACGCAAGTGCGAAAAGTGGTTTCCTGCACCAACACAAGTGCGAAAAGTGGTTTTTCAACACTAACACAAGTGCAAAAAGTGGTTTTTCAACACTAACACAAGTGCGAAAAGTGTTTTTTCCACACTAATACAAGTGCAAAGGTAGTTTCCTGCACCAACACAACTGCGAAAAGTGGTTTTTCAACACTAACACAAGTGTGAAAAGTGGTTTTTCAACACTAACACAAGTGCGAAAAGTGGTTTTTCCACACTAATACAAGTGCAAAAGTGGTTTCCTGCACCAACACAAGTGCGAAAAGTGGTTTTTCAACACTAACGCAAGTGCGAAAAGTGGTTTTTCAACTCTATCACAAGTGCAAAAAGTGTTTTTTCCACACTAATACAAGGGTAAAAGTGGTTTCCTGCACCAACAAAAGTGCGAAAAGTGGTTTTTCAACACTAACACAAGTGCGAAAAGTGGTTTTTCAACACTATCACAAGTGCAAAAAGTGTTTTTTCCACACTAATACAAGTGCAAAAGTGGTTTCCTGCACCAACACAAGTGCGAAAAGTGGTTTTTCAACACTAACACAAGTGCGAAAAGTAGTTTTTCAACACTAACACAAGTGCGAAAAGTGGTTTCCTGCACCAACACAAGTGCTAAAAGTGGTTTTTCAACACTAACACAAGTGCGAAAAGTGGTTTTTCAACACTAACACAAGTGCGAAAAGTGGTTTTTCCACACTAATACAAGTGCAAAAGTGGTTTCCTGCACCAACACAAGTGCGAAAAGTAGTTTTTCAACACTAACACAAGTGCGAAAAGTGGTTTCCTGCACCAACACAAGTGCTAAAAGTGGTTTTTCAACACTAACACAAGTGCAAAAAGTGGTTTTTCAACACTAACACAAGTGCGAAAAGTGGTTTTTAAACACTATCACAAGTGCAAAAAGCGTTTTTTCCACACTAATACAAGTGCAAAACTGGTTTCCTGCACCAACACAAGTGCGAAAAGTGGTTTTTCAACACTAACACAAGTGTGAAAAGTGGTTTTTCAACACTAACACAAGTGCGAAAAGTGTTTTTCCCACACTACTACAAGTGCAAAAGTGGTTTCCTGCACCAACACAAGTGCGAAAAGTGGTTTTTCAACACTATCACAAGTGCAAAAAGTGTTTTTTCCACACTAATACAAGTGCAAAAGTGGTTTCCTGCACCAACACAAGTGCGAAAAGTGGTTTTTCAACACTAACACAAGTGCGAAAAGTGGTTTTTCAACACTAACACAAGTGTGAAAAGTGGTTTTTCAACACTAACACAAGTGCGAAAAGTGGTTTCCTGCACCAACACAAGTGTGAAAAGTGGTTTTTCAACACTAACACAAGTGCGAAAAGTGGTTTTTCAACTCTATCACAAGTGCAAAAAGTGTTTTTTCCACACTAATACAAGTGCAAAAGTGGTTTCCTGCACCAACACAAGTGCGAAAAGTGGTTTTTCAACACTAACACAAGTGCGAAAAGTGGTTTTTCAACACTATCACAAGTGCAAAAAGTGTTTTTTCCACACTAATACAAATGCAAAAGTGGTTTCCTGCACCAACACAAGTGCGAAAAGTGGTTTTTCAACACTAACACAAGTGCGAAAAGTAGTTTTTCAACACTAACACAAGTGCGAAAAGTGGTTTCCTGCACCAACACAAGTGCTAAAAGTGGTTTTTCAACACTAACACAAGTGCGAAAAGTGGTTTTTCAACACTAACACAAGTGCGAAAAGTGGTTTTTCCACACTAATACAAGTGCAAAAGTGGTTTCCTGCACCAACACAAGTGCGAAAAGTGGTTTTTCAACACTAACACAAGTGCGAAATGTGGTTTTTCAACACTATCACAAGTGCAAAAAGTGTTTTTTCCACACTAATACAAGTGCAAAACTGGTTTCCTGCACCAACACAAGTGCGAAAAGTGGTTTTTCAACACTAACACAAGTGCGAAAAGTGGTTTTTCAACACTAACACAAGTGTGAAAAGTGGTTTTTCAACACTAACACAAGTGCGAAAAGTGTTTTTTCCACACTAATACAAGTGCAAAAGTGGTTTCCTGCACCAACACAAGTGCGAAAAGTGGTTTTTCAACACTATCACAAGTGCAAAAAGTGTTTTTTCCACACTAATACAAGTGCAAAAGTGGTTTCCTGCACCAACACAAGTGCGAAAAGTGGTTTTTCAACACTAACACAAGTGCGAAAAGTGGTTTTTCAACACTAACACAAGTGCGAAAAGTGGTTTTTCAACACTAACACAAGTGCAAAAAGTGGTTTCCTGCACCAACACAAGTGCGAAAAGTGGTTTTTCAACACTAACACAAGTGCGAAAAGTGGTTTTTCAACACTAACACAAGTGCGAAAAGTGTTTTTTCCACACTAATACAAGTGCAAAGGTGGTTTCCTGCACCAACACAAGTGTGAAAAGTGGTTTTTCAACACTAACACAAGTGCGAAAAGTGTTTTTTCCACACTAATACAAGTGCAAAGGTGGTTTCCTGCACCAACACAAGTGCGAAAAGTGGTTTTTCAACACTATCACAAGTGCAAAAAGTGTTTTTTCCACACTAATACAAGTGCAAAAGTGGTTTCCTGCACCAACACAAGTGCGAAAAGTGGTTTTTCAACACCATCACAAGTGCAAAAAGTGTTTTTTCCACACTAATACAAGTGCAAAAGTGGTTTCCTGCACCAACACAAGTGCGAAAAGTGGTTTTTCAACACTATCACAAGTGCAAAAAGTGTTTTTTCCACACTAATACAAGTGCAAAAGTGGTTTCCTGCACCAACACAAGTGCGAAAAGTGGTTTTTCAACACTAACACAAGTGCGAAAAGTGGTTTTTCAACACTAACACAAGTGCGAAAAGTGGTTTTTCAACACTAACACAAGTGCGAAAAGTGGTTTCCTGCACCAACACAAGTGCGAAAAGTGGTTTTTCAACACTAACACAAGTGCGAAAAGTGGTTTTTCAACACTAATACAAGTGCGAAATGTGTTTTTTCCACACTAATACAAGTGCAAAGGTGGTTTCCTGCACCAACACAAGTGCGAAAAGTGGTTTTTCAACACTAACACAAGTGCGAAAAGTGGTTTTTCAACACTAACACAAGTGCGAAAAGTGGTTTTTCAACACTAACACAAGTGCGAAAAGTGGTTTTTCAACAAAAACACAAGTGCGAAAAGTGGTTTTTCAACACTAATACAAGTGAAAAAGTGGTTTCCTGCACCAACACAAGTGCGAAACGTGGTTTTTCAACACGATCACAAGTGCAAAAAGTATTTTTTCCACACTAATACAAGTGCAAAAGTGGTTTCCTGCACCAACACAAGTGCGAAAAGTGGTTTTTCAACACTAACACAAGTGCGAAAAGTGGTTTTTCAACACTAATACAAGTGCAAAAGTGGTTTCCTGCACCAACACAAGTGCGAAAAGTGGTTTTCAACACAATCACAAGTGCAAAAAGTATTTTTTCCACACTAATACAAGTGCAAAAGTGGTTTCCTGCACCAACACAAGTGCGAAAAGTGGTTTTTCAACACTAACACAAGTGCGAAAAGTGGTTTTTCAACACTAACACAAGTGCGAAAAGTGGTTTTTCAACACTAACACAAGTGCGAAAAGTGGTTTCCTGCACCAACACAAGTGCGAAAAGTGGTTTTTCAACACTAACACAAGTGCGAAAAGTGGTTTTTCAACACTAACACAAGTGCGAAAAGTGTTTTTTCCACACTAATACAAGTGCAAAGGTGGTTTCCTGCACCAACACAAGTGCGAAAAGTGGTTTTTCAACACTAACGCAAGTGCGAAAAGTGGTTTTTCAACACTAACACAAGTGCGAAAAGTGGTTTTCCCACACTAATAAAAGTGCAAAAGTGGTTTCCTGCACCAACACAAGTGCGAAAAGTGGTTTTTCAACACTAACGCAAGTGCGAAAAGTGGTTTTTCAACTCTATCACAAGTGCAAAAAGTGTTTTTTCCACACTAATACAAGTGCAAAAGTGGTTTCCTGCACCAACACAAGTGCGAAAAGTGGTTTTTCAACACTAACACAAGTGCGAAAAGTGGTTTTTCAACACTATCGCAAGTGCAAAAAGTGTTTTTTCCACACTAATACAAGTGCAAAAGTGGTTTCCTGCACCAACACAAGTGCGAAAAGTGGTTTTTCAACACTAACACAAGTGCGAAAAGTGGTTTTTCAACACTAACACAAGTGCGAAAAGTGGTTTCCTGCACCAACACAAGTGCTAAAAGTGGTTTTTCAACACTAACACAAGTGCGAAAAGTGGTTTTTCAACACTAACACAAGGGCAAAAAGTGGTTTTTCCACACTAATACAAGTGCAAAAGTGGTTTCCTGCACCAACACAAGTGCGAAAAGTGGTTTTTCAACACTAACACAAGTGCGAAAAGTGGTTTTTCAACACTATCACAGGTGCAAAAAGTGTTTTTTCCACACTAATACAATTGCAAAACTGGTTTCCTGCACCAACACAAGTGCGAAAAGTGGTTTTTCAACACTAACACAAGAGCGAAAAGTGGTTTTTCAACACTAACACAAGTGTGAAAAGTGGTTTTTCAACACTAACACAAGTGCGAAAAGTGTTTTTTCCACACTAATACAAGTGCAAAAGTGGTTTCCTGCACCAACACAAGTGCGAAAAGTGGTTTTTCAACACTATCACAAGTGCAAAAAGTGTTTTTTCCACACTAATACAAGTGCAAAAGAGGTTTCCTGCACCAACACAAGTGCGAAAAGTGGTTTTTCAACACTAACACAAGTGCAAAAAGTGGTTTTTCAACACTAACACAATTGCAAAAAGTGTTTTTTCCACACTAATACAAGTGCAAAAGTGGTTTCCTGCACAAACACAAGTGCGAAAAGTGGTTTTTTAACACTAACACAAGTGCGAAAAGTGGTTTTTCAATACTAACACAAGTGCGAAAAGTGGTTTTTCCACACTAATACAAGTGCAAAAGTGGTTTCCTGCACCAACACAAGTGCGAAAAGTGGTTTTTCAACACTAACACAAGTGCGAAAAGTGGTTTTTCAACACTATCACAAGTGCAAAAAGTGTTTTTTCCACACTAATACAAGTGCGAAAAGTGGTTTTTCAACACTATCACAAGAGCAAAAAGTGTTTTTTCCACACTAATACAAGTGCAAAAGTGGTTGCCTGCACCAACACAAGTGCGAAAAGTGGTTTTTCAACACTAACACAAGTGCGAAAAGTGGTTTTTCAACACTTACACAAGTGCGAAAAGTGTTTTTTCCACACTAATACAAGTGCAAAAGTGGTTTCCTGCACCAACACAAGTGCGAAAAGTGGTTTTTCAACACTAACACAAGTGCAAAAAGTGGTTTTTCAACACTAACACAAGTGCAAAAAGTGGTTTTTCAACACTAACACAATTGCGAAAAGTGTTTTTTCCACCGTAAAAAAAGTGCAAAAGTGGTTTCCTGCACAAACACAAGTGCGAAAAGTGTTTTTTTAACACTAACACAAGTGCAAAAAGTGGTTTTTCAACACTAACACAAGTGCGAAAAGTGGTTTTTCCACACTAATACAAGTGCAAAAGTGGTTTCCTGCACCAACACAAGTGCGAAAAGTGGTTTTTCAACACTAACACAAGTGCGAAAAGTGGTTTTTCAACACTATCACAAGTGCAAAAAGTGTTTTTTCCACACTAATACAAGTGCAAAAGTGGTTTCCTGCACCAACACAAGTGCGAAAAGTGGTTTTTCAACACTAACACAAGTGCGAAAAGTGGTTTTTCAACACTTACACAAGTGCGAAAAGTGTTTTTTCCACATTAATACAAGTGCAAAAGGGGTTTCCTGCACCAACACAAGTGCGAAAAGTGGTTTTTCAACACTAACACAAGTGTGAAAAGTGGTTTTTCAACACGAACACAAGTGCGAAAAGTGGTTTTTCAACACTAACACAAGTGCGAAAAGTGGTTTTTCCAAACTAATACAAGTGCAAAAGTGGTTTCCTGCACCAACACAAGTGCGAAAAGTGGTTTTTCAACACTAACACAAGTGCTAAAAGTGGTTTTTCAACACTAACACAAGTGCGAAAAGTGGTTTTTCAACACTAACACAAGTGCGAAAAGTGTTTTTTCCACACTAATACAAGTGCAAAAGTGGTTTCCTGCACCAACACAAGTGCAAAAAGAGGTTTTTCAACACTATCACAAGTGCAAAAAGTGTTTTTTCCACACTAATGCAAGTGCAAAAGTGGTTTCCTGCACCAACACAAGTGCGAAAAGTGGTTTTTCAACACTAACACAAGTGCGAAAAGTGGTTTTTCAACACTAACACAAGTGCGAAAAGTAGTTTTTCAACACTATCACAAGTGCAAAAAGTGTTTTTTCCACACTAATACAAGTGCAAAAGTTGTTTCCTGCACCAACACAAGTGCTAAAAGTGGTTTTTCAACACTAACACAAGTGCGAAAAGTGGTTTTTCAACACTAACACAAGTGCGAAAAGTGGTTTTTCCACACTAATACAAGTGCAAAAGTGGTTTCCTGCACCAACACAAGTGCGAAAAGTAGTTTTTCAACCCTAACACAAGTGTGAAAAGTGGTTTTTCAACACTAATACAAGTGCAAAAGTGGTTTCCTGCACCAACACAAGTGCGAAAAGTGTTTTTTCCACATTAATACAAGTGCAAAGGTGGTTTCCTGCACCAACACAAGTGCGAAAAGTGGTTTTTCAACACTAACACAAGTGCGAAAAGTGGTTTTTCAACACTAACATAAGTGCGAAAAGTGGTTTTTCCACACTAATACAAGTGCAAAAGTGGTTTCCTGCACCAACACAAGTGCTAAAAGTGGTTTTTCAACACTAACGCAAGTACGAAAAGTGGTTTTTCAACACTATCACAAGTGCAAAAAGTGTTTTTTCCACACTAATACAAGTGCAAAAGTGGTTTCCTGCACCAACACAAGTGCGAAAAGTGGTTTTTCAACACTAACACAAGTGCAAAAAGTGGTTTTTCAACACTAACACAATTGCAAAAAGTGTTTTTTCCACACTAATACAAGTGCAAAAGTGGTTTCCTGCACAAACACAAGTGCGAAAAGTGGTTTTTTAACACTAACACAAGTGCGAAAAGTGGTTTTTCAATACTAACACAAGTGCGAAAAGTGGTTTTTCCACACTAATACAAGTGCAAAAGTGGTTTCCTGCACCAACACAAGTGCGAAAAGTGGTTTTTCAACACTAACACAAGTGCGAAAAGTGGTTTTTCAACACTATCACAAGTGCAAAAAGTGTTTTTTCCACACTAATACAAGTGCGAAAAGTGGTTTTTCAACACTATCACAAGAGCAAAAAGTGTTTTTTCCACACTAATACAAGTGCAAAAGTGGTTGCCTGCACCAACACAAGTGCGAAAAGTGGTTTTTCAACACTAACACAAGTGCGAAAAGTGGTTTTTCAACACTTACACAAGTGCGAAAAGTGTTTTTTCCACACTAATACAAGTGCAAAAGTGGTTTCCTGCACCAACACAAGTGCGAAAAGTGGTTTTTCAACACTAACACAAGTGCAAAAAGTGGTTTTTCAACACTAACACAAGTGCAAAAAGTGGTTTTTCAACACTAACACAATTGCGAAAAGTGTTTTTTCCACCGTAAAAAAAGTGCAAAAGTGGTTTCCTGCACAAACACAAGTGCGAAAAGTGTTTTTTTAACACTAACACAAGTGCAAAAAGTGGTTTTTCAACACTAACACAAGTGCGAAAAGTGGTTTTTCCACACTAATACAAGTGCAAAAGTGGTTTCCTGCACCAACACAAGTGCGAAAAGTGGTTTTTCAACACTAACACAAGTGCGAAAAGTGGTTTTTCAACACTATCACAAGTGCAAAAAGTGTTTTTTCCACACTAATACAAGTGCAAAAGTGGTTTCCTGCACCAACACAAGTGCGAAAAGTGGTTTTTCAACACTAACACAAGTGCGAAAAGTGGTTTTTCAACACTTACACAAGTGCGAAAAGTGTTTTTTCCACATTAATACAAGTGCAAAAGGGGTTTCCTGCACCAACACAAGTGCGAAAAGTGGTTTTTCAACACTAACACAAGTGTGAAAAGTGGTTTTTCAACACGAACACAAGTGCGAAAAGTGGTTTTTCAACACTAACACAAGTGCGAAAAGTGGTTTTTCCAAACTAATACAAGTGCAAAAGTGGTTTCCTGCACCAACACAAGTGCGAAAAGTGGTTTTTCAACACTAACACAACTGCTAAAAGTGGTTTTTCAACACTAACACAAGTGCGAAAAGTGGTTTTTCAACACTAACACAAGTGCGAAAAGTGTTTTTTCCACACTAATACAAGTGCAAAAGTGGTTTCCTGCACCAACACAAGTGCAAAAAGAGGTTTTTCAACACTATCACAAGTGCAAAAAGTGTTTTTTCCACACTAATGCAAGTGCAAAAGTGGTTTCCTGCACCAACACAAGTGCGAAAAGTGGTTTTTCAACACTAACACAAGTGCGAAAAGTGGTTTTTCAACACTAACACAAGTGCGAAAAGTAGTTTTTCAACACTATCACAAGTGCAAAAAGTGTTTTTTCCACACTAATACAAGTGCAAAAGTTGTTTCCTGCACCAACACAAGTGCTAAAAGTGGTTTTTCAACACTAACACAAGTGCGAAAAGTGGTTTTTCAACACTAACACAAGTGCGAAAAGTGGTTTTTCCACACTAATACAAGTGCAAAAGTGGTTTCCTGCACCAACACAAGTGCGAAAAGTAGTTTTTCAACCCTAACACAAGTGTGAAAAGTGGTTTTTCAACACTAATACAAGTGCAAAAGTGGTTTCCTGCACCAACACAAGTGCGAAAAGTGTTTTTTCCACATTAATACAAGTGCAAAAGTGGTTTTCCTGCACCAACACAAGTGCGAAAAGTGGTTTTTCAACACTATCACAAGTGCAAAAAGTGTTTTTTCCACACTAATACAAGTGCAAAAGTGGTTTCCTGCACCAACACATGTGCGAAAAGTGGTTTTTCAACACTAACACAAGTGCGAAAAGTGGTTTTTCAACACTAACACAAGTGCGAAAAGTGGTTTCCTGCACCAACACAAGTGCAAAAAGTGGTTTTTCAAAACTAACACAAGTGCGAAAAGTGGTTTTTCAACACTCACACAAGTGCGAAAAGTGTTTTTTCCACACTAATACAAGTGCAAAAGTGGTTTCCTGCACCAACACAAGTGCGAAAAGTGGTTTTTCAACACTAACACAAGTGCGAAAAGTGGTTTTTCAACACTTACACAAGTGCGAAAAGTGTTTTTTCCACATTAATACAAGTGCAAAAGGGGTTTCCTGCACCAACACAAGTGCGAAAAGTGGTTTTTCAACACTAACACAAGTGCAAAAAGTGGTTTTTCAACACTAACACAAGTGCGAAAAGTGGTTTTTCCACACTAATACAAGTGCAAAAGTGGTTTCCTGCACCAACACAAGTGCGAAAAGTAGTTTTTCAACACTAACACAAGTGCGAAAAGTGGTTTTTCAACACTAATACAAGTGCAAAAGTGGTTTCCTGCACCAACACAAGTGCGAAAAGTGTTTTTTCCACACTAATACAAGTGCAAAAGTGGTTTCCTGCACCAACACAAGTGCGAAAAGTGGTTTTTCAACACTATCACAAGTGCAAAAAGTGTTTTTTCCACACTAATACAAGTGCAAAAGTGGTTTCCTGCAGCAACACAAGTGCGAAAAGTGGTTTTTCAACACTAACACAAGTGCGAAAAGTGGTTTTTCAACACTAACACAAGTGCGAAAAGTGTTTTTTCCACACTAATACAAGTGCAAAAGTGGTTTCCTGCACCAACACAAGTGCAAAAAGAGGTTTTTCAACACTATCACAAGTGCAAAAAGTGTTTTTTCCACACTAATGCAAGTGCAAAAGTGGTTTCCTGCACCAACACAAGTGCGAAAAGTGGTTTTTCAACACTAACACAAGTGCGAAAAGTGGTTTTTCAACACTAACACAAGTGCGAAAAGTAGTTTTTCAACACTATCACAAGTGCAAAAAGTGTTTTTTCCACACTAATACAAGTGCAAAAGTTGTTTCCTGCACCAACACAAGTGCTAAAAGTGGTTTTTCAACACTAACACAAGTGCGAAAAGTGGTTTTTCAACACTAACACAAGTGCGAAAAGTGGTTTTTCCACACTAATACAAGTGCAAAAGTGGTTTCCTGCACCAACACAAGTGCGAAAAGTAGTTTTTCAACCCTAACACAAGTGTGAAAAGTGGTTTTTCAACACTAATACAAGTGCAAAAGTGGTTTCCTGCACCAACACAAGTGCGAAAAGTGCTTTTTCCACATTAATACAAGTGCAAAAGTGGTTTTCCTGCACCAACACAAGTGCGAAAAGTGGTTTTTCAACACTATCACAAGTGCAAAAAGTGTTTTTTCCACACTAATACAAGTGCAAAAGTGGTTTCCTGCACCAACACATGTGCGAAAAGTGGTTTTTCAACACTAACACAAGTGCGAAAAGTGGTTTTTCAACACTAACACAAGTGCGAAAAGTGGTTTCCTGCACCAACACAAGTGCAAAAAGTGGTTTTTCAAAACTAACACAAGTGCGAAAAGTGGTTTTTCAACACTCACACAAGTGCGAAAAGTGTTTTTTCCACACTAATACAAGTGCAAAAGTGGTTTCCTGCACCAACACAAGTGCGAAAAGTGGTTTTTCAACACTAACACAAGTGCGAAAAGTGGTTTTTCAACACTTACACAAGTGCGAAAAGTGTTTTTTCCACATTAATACAAGTGCAAAAGGGGTTTCCTGCACCAACACAAGTGCGAAAAGTGGTTTTTCAACACTAACACAAGTGCAAAAAGTGGTTTTTCAACACTAACACAAGTGCGAAAAGTGGTTTTTCCACACTAATACAAGTGCAAAAGTGGTTTCCTGCACCAACACAAGTGCGAAAAGTAGTTTTTCAACACTAACACAAGTGCGAAAAGTGGTTTTTCAACACTAATACAAGTGCAAAAGTGGTTTCCTGCACCAACACAAGTGCGAAAAGTGTTTTTTCCACACTAATACAAGTGCAAAAGTGGTTTCCTGCACCAACACAAGTGCGAAAAGTGGTTTTTCAACACTATCACAAGTGCAAAAAGTGTTTTTTCCACACTAATACAAGTGCAAAAGTGGTTTCCTGCAGCAACACAAGTGCGAAAAGTGGTTTTTCAACACTAACACAAGTGCGAAAAGTGGTTTTTCAACACTAACACAAGTGCGAAAAGTGGTTTCCTGCACCAACACAAGTGCGAAAAGTGGTTTTTCAACACTAACACAAGTGCGAAAAGTGGTTTTTCAACACTAACACAAGTGCGAAAAGTGTTTTTTCCACACTAATACAAGTGCAAAAGTGGTTTCCTGCACCAACACAAGTGCGAAAAGTGGTTTTTCAACACTAACACAAGTGCGAAAAGTGGTTTTTCAACACTAACACAAGTGCGAAAAGTGGTTTTTCCACACTAATACAAGTGCAAAAGTGGTTTCCTGCACCAACACAAGTGCGAAAAGTGGTTTTTCAACACTAACACAAGTGCGAAATGTGGTTTTTCAACACTATCACAAGTGCAAAAGGTGTTTTTTCCACACTAATACAAGTGCAAAAGTGGTTTCCTGCACCAACACAAGTGCGAAAAGTGGTTTTTCAACACTAACACAAGTGCGAAAAGTGGTTTTTCAACACTAACACAAGTGCGAAAAGTGTTTTTTCCACACTAATACAAGTGCAAAAGTGGTTTCCTGCACCAACACAAGTGTGAAAAGTGGTTTTTCAACACTAACACAAGTGCGAAAAGTGGTTTTTCAACACTAACACAAGTGCGAAAAGTGTTTTTTCCACACGAATACAAGTGCAAAGGTGGTTTCCTGCACCAACACAAGTGCGAAAAGTGGTTTTTCAACACTAACACAAGTGCGAAAAGTGGTTTTTCAACACTAAAACAAGTGCAAAAAGTGGTTTTTCCACACTAATACAAGTGCAAAAGTGGTTTCCTGCACCAACACAAGTGCGAAAAGTGGTTTTTAAACACTAACACAAGTGCGAAAAGTGGTTTCCTGCACCAACACAAGTGCGAAAAGTGGTTTTTCAACACTAACACAAGTGCAAAAGGGGTTTCCTGCACCAACACAAGTGCGAAAAGTGGTTTTTCAACACTAACACAAGTGCGAAAAGTGGTTTTTCAACACGAACACAAGTGCGAAAAGTGGTTTTTCAACACTAACACAAGTGCGAAAAGTGGTTTTTCCAAACTAATACAAGTGCAAAAGTGGTTTCCTGCACCAACACAAGTGCGAAAAGTGGTTTTTCAACACTAACACAAGTGCTAAAAGTGGTTTTTCAACACTAACACAAGTGCGAAAAGTGGTTTTTCAACACTAACACAAGTGCGAAAAGTGTTTTTTCCACACTAATACAAGTGCAAAAGTGGTTTCCTGCACCAACACAAGTGCAAAAAGAGGTTTTTCAACACTATCACAAGTGCAAAAAGTGTTTTTTCCACACTAATGCAAGTGCAAAAGTGGTTTCCTGCACCAACACAAGTGCGAAAAGTGGTTTTTCAACACTAACACAAGTGCGAAAAGTGGTTTTTCAAAACTAACACAAGTGCGAAAAGTAGTTTTTCAACACTATCACAAGTGCAAAAAGTGTTTTTTCCACACTAATACAAGTGCAAAAGTTGATTCCTGCACCAACACAAGTGCTAAAAGTGGTTTTTCAACACTAACACAAGTGCGAAAAGTGGTTTTTCAACACTAACACAAGTGCGAAAAGTGGTTTTTCCACACTAATACAAGTGCAAAAGTGGTTTCCTGCACCAACACAAGTGCGAAAAGTAGTTTTTCAACCCTAACACAAGTGTGAAAAGTGGTTTTTCAACACTAATACAAGTGCAAAAGTGGTTTCCTGCACCAACACAAGTGCGAAAAGTGTTTTTTCCACATTAATACAAGTGCAAAAGTGGTTTTCCTGCACCAACACAAGTGCGAAAAGTGGTTTTTCAACACTATCACAAGTGCAAAAAGTGTTTTTTCCACACTAATACAAGTGCAAAAGTGGTTTCCTGCACCAACACATGTGCGAAAAGTGGTTTTTCAACACTAACACAAGTGCGAAAAGTGGTTTTTCAACACTAACACAAGTGCGAAAAGTGGTTTCCTGCACCAACACAAGTGCAAAAAGTGGTTTTTCAACACTAACACAAGTGCGAAAAGTGGTTTTTCAACACTCACACAAGTGCGAAAAGTGTTTTTTCCACACTAATACAAGTGCAAAAGTGGTTTCCTGCACCAACACAAGTGCGAAAAGTGGTTTTTCAACACTAACACAAGTGCAAAAAGTGGTTTTTCAACACTAACACAAGTGCAAAAAGTGGTTTTTCAACACTAACACAATTGCGAAAAGTGTTTTTTCCACCGTAAAAAAAGTGCAAAAGTGGTTTCCTGCACAAACACAAGTGCGAAAAGTGTTTTTTTAACACTAACACAAGTGCAAAAAGTGGTTTTTCAACACTAACACAAGTGCGAAAAGTGGTTTTTCCACACTAATACAAGTGCAAAAGTGGTTTCCTGCACCAACACAAGTGCGAAAAGTGGTTTTTCAACACTAACACAAGTGCGAAAAGTGGTTTTTCAACACTATCACAAGTGCAAAAAGTGTTTTTTCCACACTAATACAAGTGCAAAAGTGGTTTCCTGCACCAACACAAGTGCGAAAAGTGGTTTTTCAACACTAACACAAGTGCGAAAAGTGGTTTTTCAACACTTACACAAGTGCGAAAAGTGTTTTTTCCACATTAATACAAGTGCAAAAGGGGTTTCCTGCACCAACACAAGTGCGAAAAGTGGTTTTTCAACACTAACACAAGTGTGAAAAGTGGTTTTTCAACACGAACACAAGTGCGAAAAGTGGTTTTTCAACACTAACACAAGTGCGAAAAGTGGTTTTTCCAAACTAATACAAGTGCAAAAGTGGTTTCCTGCACCAACACAAGTGCGAAAAGTGGTTTTTCAACACTAACACAAGTGCTAAAAGTGGTTTTTCAACACTAACACAAGTGCGAAAAGTGGTTTTTCAACACTAACACAAGTGCGAAAAGTGTTTTTTCCACACTAATACAAGTGCAAAAGTGGTTTCCTGCACCAACACAAGTGCAAAAAGAGGTTTTTCAACACTATCACAAGTGCAAAAAGTGTTTTTTCCACACTAATGCAAGTGCAAAAGTGGTTTCCTGCACCAACACAAGTGCGAAAAGTGGTTTTTCAACACTAACACAAGTGCGAAAAGTGGTTTTTCAACACTAACACAAGTGCGAAAAGTAGTTTTTCAACACTATCACAAGTGCAAAAAGTGTTTTTTCCACACTAATACAAGTGCAAAAGTTGTTTCCTGCACCAACACAAGTGCTAAAAGTGGTTTTTCAACACTAACACAAGTGCGAAAAGTGGTTTTTCAACACTAACACAAGTGCGAAAAGTGGTTTTTCCACACTAATACAAGTGCAAAAGTGGTTTCCTGCACCAACACAAGTGCGAAAAGTAGTTTTTCAACCCTAACACAAGTGTGAAAAGTGGTTTTTCAACACTAATACAAGTGCAAAAGTGGTTTCCTGCACCAACACAAGTGCGAAAAGTGTTTTTTCCACATTAATACAAGTGCAAAAGTGGTTTTCCTGCACCAACACAAGTGCGAAAAGTGGTTTTTCAACACTATCACAAGTGCAAAAAGTGTTTTTTCCACACTAATACAAGTGCAAAAGTGGTTTCCTGCACCAACACATGTGCGAAAAGTGGTTTTTCAACACTAACACAAGTGCGAAAAGTGGTTTTTCAACACTAACACAAGTGCGAAAAGTGGTTTCCTGCACCAACACAAGTGCAAAAAGTGGTTTTTCAAAACTAACACAAGTGCGAAAAGTGGTTTTTCAACACTCACACAAGTGCGAAAAGTGTTTTTTCCACACTAATACAAGTGCAAAAGTGGTTTCCTGCACCAACACAAGTGCGAAAAGTGGTTTTTCAACACTAACACAAGTGCGAAAAGTGGTTTTTCAACACTTACACAAGTGCGAAAAGTGTTTTTTCCACATTAATACAAGTGCAAAAGGGGTTTCCTGCACCAACACAAGTGCGAAAAGTGGTTTTTCAACACTAACACAAGTGCAAAAAGTGGTTTTTCAACACTAACACAAGTGCGAAAAGTGGTTTTTCCACACTAATACAAGTGCAAAAGTGGTTTCCTGCACCAACACAAGTGCGAAAAGTAGTTTTTCAACACTAACACAAGTGCGAAAAGTGGTTTTTCAACACTAATACAAGTGCAAAAGTGGTTTCCTGCACCAACACAAGTGCGAAAAGTGTTTTTTCCACACTAATACAAGTGCAAAAGTGGTTTCCTGCACCAACACAAGTGCGAAAAGTGGTTTTTCAACACTATCACAAGTGCAAAAAGTGTTTTTTCCACACTAATACAAGTGCAAAAGTGGTTTCCTGCAGCAACACAAGTGCGAAAAGTGGTTTTTCAACACTAACACAAGTGCGAAAAGTGGTTTTTCAACACTAACACAAGTGCGAAAAGTGTTTTTTCCACACTAATACAAGTGCAAAAGTGGTTTCCTGCACCAACACAAGTGCAAAAAGAGGTTTTTCAACACTATCACAAGTGCAAAAAGTGTTTTTTCCACACTAATGCAAGTGCAAAAGTGGTTTCCTGCACCAACACAAGTGCGAAAAGTGGTTTTTCAACACTAACACAAGTGCGAAAAGTGGTTTTTCAACACTAACACAAGTGCGAAAAGTAGTTTTTCAACACTATCACAAGTGCAAAAAGTGTTTTTTCCACACTAATACAAGTGCAAAAGTTGTTTCCTGCACCAACACAAGTGCTAAAAGTGGTTTTTCAACACTAACACAAGTGCGAAAAGTGGTTTTTCAACACTAACACAAGTGCGAAAAGTGGTTTTTCCACACTAATACAAGTGCAAAAGTGGTTTCCTGCACCAACACAAGTGCGAAAAGTAGTTTTTCAACCCTAACACAAGTGTGAAAAGTGGTTTTTCAACACTAATACAAGTGCAAAAGTGGTTTCCTGCACCAACACAAGTGCGAAAAGTGCTTTTTCCACATTAATACAAGTGCAAAAGTGGTTTTCCTGCACCAACACAAGTGCGAAAAGTGGTTTTTCAACACTATCACAAGTGCAAAAAGTGTTTTTTCCACACTAATACAAGTGCAAAAGTGGTTTCCTGCACCAACACATGTGCGAAAAGTGGTTTTTCAACACTAACACAAGTGCGAAAAGTGGTTTTTCAACACTAACACAAGTGCGAAAAGTGGTTTCCTGCACCAACACAAGTGCAAAAAGTGGTTTTTCAAAACTAACACAAGTGCGAAAAGTGGTTTTTCAACACTCACACAAGTGCGAAAAGTGTTTTTTCCACACTAATACAAGTGCAAAAGTGGTTTCCTGCACCAACACAAGTGCGAAAAGTGGTTTTTCAACACTAACACAAGTGCGAAAAGTGGTTTTTCAACACTTACACAAGTGCGAAAAGTGTTTTTTCCACATTAATACAAGTGCAAAAGGGGTTTCCTGCACCAACACAAGTGCGAAAAGTGGTTTTTCAACACTAACACAAGTGCAAAAAGTGGTTTTTCAACACTAACACAAGTGCGAAAAGTGGTTTTTCCACACTAATACAAGTGCAAAAGTGGTTTCCTGCACCAACACAAGTGCGAAAAGTAGTTTTTCAACACTAACACAAGTGCGAAAAGTGGTTTTTCAACACTAATACAAGTGCAAAAGTGGTTTCCTGCACCAACACAAGTGCGAAAAGTGTTTTTTCCACACTAATACAAGTGCAAAAGTGGTTTCCTGCACCAACACAAGTGCGAAAAGTGGTTTTTCAACACTATCACAAGTGCAAAAAGTGTTTTTTCCACACTAATACAAGTGCAAAAGTGGTTTCCTGCAGCAACACAAGTGCGAAAAGTGGTTTTTCAACACTAACACAAGTGCGAAAAGTGGTTTTTCAACACTAACACAAGTGCGAAAAGTGGTTTCCTGCACCAACACAAGTGCGAAAAGTGGTTTTTCAACACTAACACAAGTGCGAAAAGTGGTTTTTCAACACTAACACAAGTGCGAAAAGTGTTTTTTCCACACTAATACAAGTGCAAAAGTGGTTTCCTGCACCAACACAAGTGCGAAAAGTGGTTTTTCAACACTAACACAAGTGCGAAAAGTGGTTTTTCAACACTAACACAAGTGCGAAAAGTGGTTTTTCCACACTAATACAAGTGCAAAAGTGGTTTCCTGCACCAACACAAGTGCGAAAAGTGGTTTTTCAACACTAACACAAGTGCGAAATGTGGTTTTTCAACACTATCACAAGTGCAAAAGGTGTTTTTTCCACACTAATACAAGTGCAAAAGTGGTTTCCTGCACCAACACAAGTGCGAAAAGTGGTTTTTCAACACTAACACAAGTGCGAAAAGTGGTTTTTCAACACTAACACAAGTGCGAAAAGTGTTTTTTCCACACTAATACAAGTGCAAAAGTGGTTTCCTGCACCAACACAAGTGTGAAAAGTGGTTTTTCAACACTAACACAAGTGCGAAAAGTGGTTTTTCAACACTAACACAAGTGCGAAAAGTGTTTTTTCCACACGAATACAAGTGCAAAGGTGGTTTCCTGCACCAACACAAGTGCGAAAAGTGGTTTTTCAACACTAACACAAGTGCGAAAAGTGGTTTTTCAACACTAAAACAAGTGCAAAAAGTGGTTTTTCCACACTAATACAAGTGCAAAAGTGGTTTCCTGCACCAACACAAGTGCGAAAAGTGGTTTTTAAACACTAACACAAGTGCGAAAAGTGGTTTCCTGCACCAACACAAGTGCGAAAAGTGGTTTTTCAACACTAACACAAGTGCAAAAGGGGTTTCCTGCACCAACACAAGTGCGAAAAGTGGTTTTTCAACACTAACACAAGTGCGAAAAGTGGTTTTTCAACACGAACACAAGTGCGAAAAGTGGTTTTTCAACACTAACACAAGTGCGAAAAGTGGTTTTTCCAAACTAATACAAGTGCAAAAGTGGTTTCCTGCACCAACACAAGTGCGAAAAGTGGTTTTTCAACACTAACACAAGTGCTAAAAGTGGTTTTTCAACACTAACAAGTGGTTTTTCAACACTAACACAAGTGCGAAAAGTG
Source organism: Myxine glutinosa (assembly GCF_964187855.1). NCBI lineage: Eukaryota > Metazoa > Chordata > Myxini > Myxiniformes > Myxinidae > Myxine > Myxine glutinosa. The sequence continues at coordinate 88,019 of NW_027617671.1, forward strand.
TTTTTTCCACACTAATACAAGTGCAAAAGTGGTTTCCTGCACCAACACAAGTGCAAAAAGAGGTTTTTCAACACTATCACAAGTGCAAAAAGTGTTTTTTCCACACTAATGCAAGTGCAAAAGTGGTTTCCTGCACCAACACAAGTGCGAAAAGTGGTTTTTCAACACTAACACAAGTGCGAAAAGTGGTTTTTCAAAACTAACACAAGTGCGAAAAGTAGTTTTTCAACACTATCACAAGTGCAAAAAGTGTTTTTTCCACACTAATACAAGTGCAAAAGTTGATTCCTGCACCAACACAAGTGCTAAAAGTGGTTTTTCAACACTAACACAAGTGCGAAAAGTGGTTTTTCAACACTAACACAAGTGCGAAAAGTGGTTTTTCCACACTAATACAAGTGCAAAAGTGGTTTCCTGCACCAACACAAGTGCGAAAAGTAGTTTTTCAACCCTAACACAAGTGTGAAAAGTGGTTTTTCAACACTAATACAAGTGCAAAAGTGGTTTCCTGCACCAACACAAGTGCGAAAAGTGTTTTTTCCACATTAATACAAGTGCAAAAGTGGTTTTCCTGCACCAACACAAGTGCGAAAAGTGGTTTTTCAACACTATCACAAGTGCAAAAAGTGTTTTTTCCACACTAATACAAGTGCAAAAGTGGTTTCCTGCACCAACACATGTGCGAAAAGTGGTTTTTCAACACTAACACAAGTGCGAAAAGTGGTTTTTCAACACTAACACAAGTGCGAAAAGTGGTTTCCTGCACCAACACAAGTGCAAAAAGTGGTTTTTCAACACTAACACAAGTGCGAAAAGTGGTTTTTCAACACTCACACAAGTGCGAAAAGTGTTTTTTTCCACACTAATACAAGTGCAAAAGTGGTTTCCTGCACCAACACAAGTGCGAAAAGTGGTTTTTCAACACTAACACAAGTGCGAAAAGTGGTTTTTCAACACTTACACAAGTGCGAAAAGTGTTTTTTCCACATTAATACAAGTGCAAAAGGGGTTTCCTGCACCAACACAAGTGCGAAAAGTGGTTTTTCAACACTAACACAAGTGCGAAATGTGGTTTTTCAACACTATCACAAGTGCAAAAAGGTGTTTTTTCCACACTAATACAAGTGCAAAAGTGGTTTCCTGCACCAACACAAGTGCGAAAAGTGGTTTTTCAACACTAACACAAGTGCGAAAAGTGGTTTTTCAACACTAACACAAGTGCGAAAAGTGTTTTTTTCCACACTAATACAAGTGCAAAAGTGGTTTCCTGCACCAACACAAGTGTGAAAAGTGGTTTTTCAACACTAACACAAGTGCGAAAAGTGGTTTTTCAACACTAACACAAGTGCGAAAAGTGGTTTTTTCCACACGAATACAAGTGCAAAGGTGGTTTCCTGCACCAACACAAGTGCGAAAAGTGGTTTTTCAACACTAACACAAGTGCGAAAAGTGGTTTTTCAACACTAAAACAAGTGCAAAAAGTGGTTTTTTCCACACTAATACAAGTGCAAAAGTGGTTTCCTGCACCAACACAAGTGCGAAAAGTGGTTTTTAAACACTAACACAAGTGCGAAAAGTGGTTTCCTGCACCAACACAAGTGCGAAAAGTGGTTTTTCAACACTAACACAAGTGCAAAAGGGGTTTCCTGCACCAACACAAGTGCGAAAAGTGGTTTTTCAACACTAACACAAGTGCGAAAAGTGGTTTTTCAACACGAACACAAGTGCGAAAAGTGGTTTTTCAACACTAACACAAGTGCGAAAAGTGGTTTTTCCAAACTAATACAAGTGCAAAAGTGGTTTCCTGCACCAACACAAGTGCGAAAAGTGGTTTTTCAACACTAACACAAGTGCTAAAAGTGGTTTTTCAACACTAACACAAGTGCGAAAAGTGGTTTTTCAACACTAACACAAGTGCGAAAAGTGTTTTTTCCACACTAATACAAGTGCAAAAGTGGTTTCCTGCACCAACACAAGTGCAAAAAGAGGTTTTTCAACACTATCACAAGTGCAAAAAGTGTTTTTTCCACACTAATGCAAGTGCAAAAGTGGTTTCCTGCACCAACACAAGTGCGAAAAGTGGTTTTTCAACACTAACACAAGTGCGAAAAGTGGTTTTTCAACACTAACACAAGTGCGAAAAGTAGTTTTTCAACACTATCACAAGTGCAAAAAGTGTTTTTTCCACACTAATACAAGTGCAAAAGTTGTTTCCTGCACCAACACAAGTGCTAAAAGTGGTTTTTCAACACTAACACAAGTGCGAAAAGTGGTTTTTCAACACTAACACAAGTGCGAAAAGTGGTTTTTCCACACTAATACAAGTGCAAAAGTGGTTTCCTGCACCAACACAAGTGCGAAAAGTAGTTTTTCAACCCTAACACAAGTGTGAAAAGTGGTTTTTCAACACTAATACAAGTGCAAAAGTGGTTTCCTGCACCAACACAAGTGCGAAAAGTGTTTTTTCCACATTAATACAAGTTGCAAAAGTGGTTTTCCCTGCACCAACACAAGTGCGAAAAGTGGTTTTTCAACACTATCACAAGTGCAAAAAGTGTTTTTTCCACACTAATACAAGTGCAAAAGTGGTTTCCTGCACCAACACATGTGCGAAAAGTGGTTTTTTCAACACTAACACAAGTGCGAAAAGTGGTTTTTTCAACACTAACACAAGTGCGAAAAGTGGTTTCCTGCACCAACACAAGTGCAAAAAGTGGTTTTTCAACACTAACACAAGTGCGAAAAGTGGTTTTTCAACACTCACACAAGTGCGAAAAGTGTTTTTTCCACACTAATACAAGTGCAAAAGTGGTTTCCTGCACCAACACAAGTGCGAAAAGTGGTTTTTCAACACTAACACAAGTGCGAAAAGTGGTTTTTCAACACTTACACAAGTGCGAAAAGTGTTTTTTCCACATTAATACAAGTGCAAAAGGGGTTTCCTGCACCAACACAAGTGCGAAAAGTGGTTTTTCAACACTAACACAAGTGCGAAAAGTGGTTTTTCAACACTAACACAAGTGCGAAAAGTGGTTTTTCCACACTAATACAAGTGCAAAAGTGGTTTCCTGCACCAACACAAGTGCGAAAAGTAGTTTTTCAACACTAACACAAGTGCGAAAAGTGGTTTTTCAACACTAATACAAGTGCAAAAGTGGTTTTCTGCACCAACACAAGTGCGAAAAGTGTTTTTTCCACACTAATACAAGTGCAAAAGTGGTTTCCTGCACCAACACAAGTGCGAAAAGTGGTTTTTCAACACTATCACAAGTGCAAAAAGTGTTTTTTCCACACTAATACAAGTGCAAAAAGTGGTTTCCTGCAGCAACACAAGTGCGAAAAGTGGTTTTTCAACACTAACACAAGTGCGAAAAGTGGTTTTTCAACACTAACACAAGTGCGAAAAGTGGTTTCCTGCACCAACACAAGTGCGAAAAGTGGTTTTTCAACACTAACACAAGTGCGAAAAGTGGTTTTTCAACACTAACACAAGTGCGAAAAGTGTTTTTTCCACACTAATACAAGTGCAAAAGTGGTTTCCTGCACCAACACAAGTGCAAAAAGTGGTTTTTCAACACTAACACAAGTGCGAAAAGTGGTTTTTCAACACTAACACAAGTGCGAAAAGTGGTTTTTCCACACTAATACAAGTGCAAAAGTGGTTTCCTGCACCAACACAAGTGCGAAAAGTGGTTTTTCAACACTAACACAAGTGCGAAATGTGGTTTTTCAACACTATCACAAGTGCAAAAGGTGTTTTTTCCACACTAATACAAGTGCAAAAGTGGTTTCCTGCACCAACACAAGTGCGAAAAGTGGTTTTTCAACACTAACACAAGTGCGAAAAGTGGTTTTTCAACACTAACACAAGTGCGAAAAGTGTTTTTTCCACACTAATACAAGTGCAAAAGTGGTTTCCTGCACCAACACAAGTGTGAAAAGTGGTTTTTCAACACTAACACAAGTGCGAAAAGTGGTTTTTCAACACTAACACAAGTGCGAAAAGTGGTTTTTCCACACGAATACAAGTGCAAAGGTGGTTTCCTGCACCAACACAAGTGCGAAAAGTGGTTTTTCAACACTAACACAAGTGCGAAAAGTGGTTTTTCAACACTAAAACAAGTGCAAAAAGTGGTTTTTCCACACTAATACAAGTGCAAAAGTGGTTTCCTGCACCAACACAAGTGCGAAAAGTGGTTTTTAAACACTAACACAAGTGCGAAAAAGTGGTTTCCTGCACCAACACAAGTGCGAAAAGTGGTTTTTCAACACTAACACAAGTGCAAAAAGTGGTTTTTCAACACTAACACAAGTGCAAAAAGTGGTTTTTCAACACTAACACAATTGCGAAAAGTGTTTTTTCCACCGTAAAAAAAGTGCAAAAGTGGTTTCCTGCACAAACACAAGTGCGAAAAGTGTTTTTTTAACACTAACACAAGTGCAAAAAGTGGTTTTTCAACACTAACACAAGTGCGAAAAGTGGTTTTTCCACACTAATACAAGTGCAAAAGTGGTTTCCTGCACCAACACAAGTGCGAAAAGTGGTTTTTCAACACTAACACAAGTGCGAAAAGTGGTTTTTCAACACTATCACAAGTGCAAAAAGTGTTTTTTCCACACTAATACAAGTGCAAAAAGTGGTTTCCTGCACCAACACAAGTGCGAAAAGTGGTTTTTCAACACTAACACAAGTGCGAAAAGTGGTTTTTCAACACTTACACAAGTGCGAAAAGTGTTTTTTCCACATTAATACAAGTGCAAAAGGGGTTTCCTGCACCAACACAAGTGCGAAAAGTGGTTTTTCAACACTAACACAAGTGCGAAAAGTGGTTTTTCAACACGAACACAAGTGCGAAAAGTGGTTTTTCAACACTAACACAAGTGCGAAAAGTGGTTTTTCCAAACTAATACAAGTGCAAAATTGGTTTCCTGCACCAACACAAGTGCGAAAAGTGGTTTTTCAACACTAACACAAGTGCTAAAAGTGGTTTTTCAACACTAACACAAGTGCGAAAAGTGGTTTTTCAACACTAACACAAGTGCGAAAAGTGTTTTTTCCACACTAATACAAGTGCAAAAGTGGTTTCCTGCACCAACACAAGTGCAAAAAGAGGTTTTTCAACACTATCACAAGTGCAAAAAGTGTTTTTTCCACACTAATGCAAGTGCAAAAGTGGTTTCCTGCACCAACACAAGTGCGAAAAGTGGTTTTTCAACACTAACACAAGTGCGAAAAGTAGTTTTTCAACACTAACACAAGTGCGAAAAGTGGTTTTTCAACACTAATACAAGTGCAAAAGTGGTTTCCTGCACCAACACAAGTGCGAAAAGTGGTTTTTCAACACTATCACAAGTGCAAAAAGTGTTTTTTCCACACTAATACAAGTGCAAAAGTGGTTTCCTGCAGCAACACAAGTGCGAAAAGTGGTTTTTCAACACTAACACAAGTGCGAAAAGTGGTTTTTCAACACTAACACAAGTGCGAAAAGTGGTTTCCTGCACCAACACAAGTGCGAAAAGTGGTTTTTCAACACTAACACAAGTGCGAAAAGTGGTTTTTCAACACTAACACAAGTGCGAAAAGTGTTTTTTTCCACACTAATACAAGTGCAAAAGTGGTTTCCTGCACCAACACAAGTGCGAAAAGTGGTTTTTCAACACTAACACAAGTGCGAAAAGTGGTTTTTCAACACTAACACAAGTGCGAAAAGTGGTTTTTCCACACTAATACAAGTGCAAAAGTGGTTTCCTGCACCAACACAAGTGCGAAAAGTGGTTTTTCAACACTAACACAAGTGCGAAATGTGGTTTTTCAACACTATCACAAGTGCAAAAGGTGTTTTTTCCACACTAATACAAGTGCAAAAGTGGTTTCCTGCACCAACACAAGTGCGAAAAGTGGTTTTTCAACACTAACACAAGTGCGAAAAGTGGTTTTTCAACACTAACACAAGTGCGAAAAGTGTTTTTTCCACACTAATACAAGTGCAAAAGTGGTTTCCTGCACCAACACAAGTGTGAAAAGTGGTTTTTCAACACTAACACAAGTGCGAAAAGTGGTTTTTCAACACTAACACAAGTGCGAAAAGTGGTTTTTCCACACGAATACAAGTGCAAAGGTGGTTTCCTGCACCAACACAAGTGCGAAAAGTGGTTTTTCAACACTAACACAAGTGCGAAAAGTGGTTTTTCAACACTAAAACAAGTGCAAAAAGTGGTTTTTCCACACTAATACAAGTGCAAAAGTGGTTTCCTGCACCAACACAAGTGCGAAAAGTGGTTTTTTAAACACTAACACAAGTGCGAAAAGTGGTTTCCTGCACCAACACAAGTGCGAAAAGTGGTTTTTCAACACTAACACAAGTGCAAAAGGGGTTTCCTGCACCAACACAAGTGCGAAAAGTGGTTTTTCAACACTAACACAAGTGCGAAAAGTGGTTTTTCAACACGAACACAAGTGCGAAAAGTGGTTTTTCAACACTAACACAAGTGCGAAAAGTGGTTTTTCCAAACTAATACAAGTGCAAAAGTGGTTTCCTGCACCAACACAAGTGCGAAAAGTGGTTTTTCAACACTAACACAAGTGCTAAAAGTGGTTTTTTCAACACTAACACAAGTGCGAAAAGTGGTTTTTCAACACTAACACAAGTGCGAAAAGTGTTTTTTTCCACACTAATACAAGTGCAAAAGTGGTTTCCTGCACCAACACAAGTGCAAAAAGAGGTTTTTCAACACTATCACAAGTGCAAAAAGTGTTTTTTCCACACTAATGCAAGTGCAAAAGTGGTTTCCTGCACCAACACAAGTGCGAAAAGTGGTTTTTCAACACTAACACAAGTGCGAAAAGTGGTTTTTCAAAACTAACACAAGTGCGAAAAGTAGTTTTTCAACACTATCACAAGTGCAAAAAGTGTTTTTTCCACACTAATACAAGTGCAAAAGTTGTTTCCTGCACCAACACAAGTGCTAAAAGTGGTTTTTCAACACTAACACAAGTGCGAAAAGTGGTTTTTCAACACTAACACAAGTGCGAAAAGTGGTTTTTCCACACTAATACAAGTGCAAAAGTGGTTTCCTGCACCAACACAAGTGCGAAAAGTAGTTTTTCAACCCTAACACAAGTGTGAAAAGTGGTTTTTCAACACTAATACAAGTGCAAAAGTGGTTTCCTGCACCAACACAAGTGCGAAAAGTGTTTTTTCCACATTAATACAAGTGCAAAAGTGGTTTTCCTGCACCAACACAAGTGCGAAAAGTGGTTTTTCAACACTATCACAAGTGCAAAAAGTGTTTTTTCCACACTAATACAAGTGCAAAAGTGGTTTCCTGCACCAACACATGTGCGAAAAGTGGTTTTTCAACACTAACACAAGTGCGAAAAGTGGTTTTTCAACACTAACACAAGTGCGAAAAGTGGTTTCCTGCACCAACACAAGTGCAAAAAGTGGTTTTTCAACACTAACACAAGTGCGAAAAGTGGTTTTTCAACACTCACACAAGTGCGAAAAGTGTTTTTTCCACACTAATACAAGTGCAAAAGTGGTTTCCTGCACCAACACAAGTGCGAAAAGTGGTTTTTCAACACTAACACAAGTGCGAAAAGTGGTTTTTCAACACTTACACAAGTGCGAAAAGTGTTTTTTCCACATTAATACAAGTGCAAAAGGGGTTTCCTGCACCAACACAAGTGCGAAAAGTGGTTTTTCAACACTAACACAAGTGCGAAATGTGGTTTTTCAACACTATCACAAGTGCAAAAGGTGTTTTTTCCACACTAATACAAGTGCAAAAGTGGTTTCCTGCACCAACACAAGTGCGAAAAGTGGTTTTTCAACACTAACACAAGTGCGAAAAGTGGTTTTTCAACACTAACACAAGTGCGAAAAGTGTTTTTTCCACACTAATACAAGTGCAAAAGTGGTTTCCTGCACCAACACAAGTGTGAAAAGTGGTTTTTCAACACTAACACAAGTGCGAAAAGTGGTTTTTCAACACTAACACAAGTGCGAAAAGTGGTTTTTCCACACGAATACAAGTGCAAAGGTGGTTTCCTGCACCAACACAAGTGCGAAAAGTGGTTTTTCAACACTAACACAAGTGCGAAAAGTGGTTTTTCAACACTAAAACAAGTGCAAAAAGTGGTTTTTCCACACTAATACAAGTGCAAAAGTGGTTTCCTGCACCAACACAAGTGCGAAAAGTGGTTTTTAAACACTAACACAAGTGCGAAAAGTGGTTTCCTGCACCAACACAAGTGCGAAAAGTGGTTTTTCAACACTAACACAAGTGCAAAAGGGGTTTCCTGCACCAACACAAGTGCGAAAAGTGGTTTTTCAACACTAACACAAGTGCGAAAAGTGGTTTTTCAACACGAACACAAGTGCGAAAAGTGGTTTTTCAACACTAACACAAGTGCGAAAAGTGGTTTTTCCAAACTAATACAAGTGCAAAAGTGGTTTCCTGCACCAACACAAGTGCGAAAAGTGGTTTTTCAACACTAACACAAGTGCTAAAAGTGGTTTTTCAACACTAACACAAGTGCGAAAAGTGGTTTTTCAACACTAACACAAGTGCGAAAAGTGTTTTTTCCACACTAATACAAGTGCAAAAGTGGTTTCCTGCACCAACACAAGTGCAAAAAGAGGTTTTTCAACACTATCACAAGTGCAAAAAGTGTTTTTTCCACACTAATGCAAGTGCAAAAGTGGTTTCCTGCACCAACACAAGTGCGAAAAGTGGTTTTTCAACACTAACACAAGTGCGAAAAGTGGTTTTTCAACACTAACACAAGTGCGAAAAGTAGTTTTTCAACACTATCACAAGTGCAAAAAGTGTTTTTTCCACACTAATACAAGTGCAAAAGTTGTTTCCTGCACCAACACAAGTGCTAAAAGTGGTTTTTCAACACTAACACAAGTGCGAAAAGTGGTTTTTCAACACTAACACAAGTGCGAAAAGTGGTTTTTCCACACTAATACAAGTGCAAAAGTGGTTTCCTGCACCAACACAAGTGCGAAAAGTAGTTTTTCAACCCTAACACAAGTGTGAAAAGTGGTTTTTCAACACTAATACAAGTGCAAAAGTGGTTTCCTGCACCAACACAAGTGCGAAAAGTGTTTTTTCCACATTAATACAAGTGCAAAAGTGGTTTTCCTGCACCAACACAAGTGCGAAAAGTGGTTTTTCAACACTATCACAAGTGCAAAAAGTGTTTTTTCCACACTAATACAAGTGCAAAAGTGGTTTCCTGCACCAACACATGTGCGAAAAGTGGTTTTTCAACACTAACACAAGTGCGAAAAGTGGTTTTTCAACACTAACACAAGTGCGAAAAGTGGTTTCCTGCACCAACACAAGTGCAAAAAGTGGTTTTTCAACACTAACACAAGTGCGAAAAGTGGTTTTTCAACACTCACACAAGTGCGAAAAGTGTTTTTTCCACACTAATACAAGTGCAAAAGTGGTTTCCTGCACCAACACAAGTGCGAAAAGTGGTTTTTCAACACTAACACAAGTGCGAAAAGTGGTTTTTCAACACTTACACAAGTGCGAAAAGTGTTTTTTCCACATTAATACAAGTGCAAAAGGGGTTTCCTGCACCAACACAAGTGCGAAAAGTGGTTTTTCAACACTAACACAAGTGCGAAAATTGGTTTTTCAACACTAACACAAGTGCGAAAAGTGGTTTTTCCACACTAATACAAGTGCAAAAGTGGTTTCCTGCACCAACACAAGTGCGAAAAGTAGTTTTTCAACACTAACACAAGTGCGAAAAGTGGTTTTTCAACACTAATACAAGTGCAAAAGTGGTTTCCTGCACCAACACAAGTGCGAAAAGTGTTTTTTCCACACTAATACAAGTGCAAAAGTGGTTTCCTGCACCAACACAAGTGCGAAAAGTGGTTTTTCAACACTATCACAAGTGCAAAAAGTGTTTTTTCCACACTAATACAAGTGCAAAAGTGGTTTCCTGCAGCAACACAAGTGCGAAAAGTGGTTTTTCAACACTAACACAAGTGCGAAAAGTGGTTTTTCAACACTAACACAAGTGCGAAAAGTGGTTTCCTGCACCAACACAAGTGCGAAAAGTGGTTTTTCAACACTAACACAAGTGCGAAAAGTGGTTTTTCAACACTAACACAAGTGCGAAAAGTGGTTTCCTGCACCAACACAAGTGCGAAAAGTGGTTTTTCAACACTAACACAAGTGCAAAAGGGGTTTCCTGCACCAACACAAGTGCGAAAAGTGGTTTTTCAACACTAACACAAGTGCGAAAAGTGGTTTTTCAACACGAACACAAGTGCGAAAAGTGGTTTTTCAACACTAACACAAGTGCGAAAAGTGGTTTTTCCAAACTAATACAAGTGCAAAAGTGGTTTCCTGCACCAACACAAGTGCGAAAAGTGGTTTTTCAACACTAACACAAGTGCTAAAAGTGGTTTTTCAACACTAACACAAGTGCGAAAAGTGGTTTTTCAACACTAACACAAGTGCGAAAAGTGTTTTTTCCACACTAATACAAGTGCAAAAGTGGTTTCCTGCACCAACACAAGTGCAAAAAGAGGTTTTTCAACACTATCACAAGTGCAAAAAGTGTTTTTTCCACACTAATGCAAGTGCAAAAGTGGTTTCCTGCACCAACACAAGTGCGAAAAGTGGTTTTTCAACACTAACACAAGTGCGAAAAGTGGTTTTTCAACACTAACACAAGTGCGAAAAGTAGTTTTTCAACACTATCACAAGTGCAAAAAGTGTTTTTTCCACACTAATACAAGTGCAAAAGTTGTTTCCTGCACCAACACAAGTGCTAAAAGTGGTTTTTCAACACTAACACAAGTGCGAAAAGTGGTTTTTCAACACTAACACAAGTGCGAAAAGTGGTTTTTCCACACTAATACAAGTGCAAAAGTGGTTTCCTGCACCAACACAAGTGCGAAAAGTAGTTTTTCAACCCTAACACAAGTGTGAAAAGTGGTTTTTCAACACTAATACAAGTGCAAAAGTGGTTTCCTGCACCAACACAAGTGCGAAAAGTGTTTTTTCCACATTAATACAAGTGCAAAAGTGGTTTTCCTGCACCAACACAAGTGCGAAAAGTGGTTTTTCAACACTATCACAAGTGCAAAAAGTGTTTTTTCCACACTAATACAAGTGCAAAAGTGGTTTCCTGCACCAACACATGTGCGAAAAGTGGTTTTTCAACACTAACACAAGTGCGAAAAGTGGTTTTTCAACACTAACACAAGTGCGAAAAGTGGTTTCCTGCACCAACACAAGTGCAAAAAGTGGTTTTTCAACACTAACACAAGTGCGAAAAGTGGTTTTTCAACACTCACACAAGTGCGAAAAGTGTTTTTTCCACACTAATACAAGTGCAAAAGTGGTTTCCTGCACCAACACAAGTGCGAAAAGTGGTTTTTCAACACTAACACAAGTGCGAAAAGTGGTTTTTCAACACTTACACAAGTGCGAAAAGTGTTTTTTCCACATTAATACAAGTGCAAAAGGGGTTTCCTGCACCAACACAAGTGCGAAAAGTGGTTTTTCAACACTAACACAAGTGCGAAAAGTGGTTTTTCAACACTAACACAAGTGCGAAAAGTGGTTTTTCCACACTAATACAAGTGCAAAAGTGGTTTCCTGCACCAACACAAGTGCGAAAAGTAGTTTTTCAACACTAACACAAGTGCGAAAAGTGGTTTTTCAACACTAATACAAGTGCAAAAGTGGTTTTCTGCACCAACACAAGTGCGAAAAGTGTTTTTTCCACACTAATACAAGTGCAAAAGTGGTTTCCTGCACCAACACAAGTGCGAAAAGTGGTTTTTCAACACTATCACAAGTGCAAAAAGTGTTTTTTCCACACTAATACAAGTGCAAAAGTGGTTTCCTGCAGCAACACAAGTGCGAAAAGTGGTTTTTCAACACTAACACAAGTGCGAAAAGTGGTTTTTCAACACTAACACAAGTGCGAAAAGTGGTTTCCTGCACCAACACAAGTGCGAAAAGTGGTTTTTCAACACTAACACAAGTGCGAAAAGTGGTTTTTCAACACTAACACAAGTGCGAAAAGTGTTTTTTCCACACTAATACAAGTGCAAAAGTGGTTTCCTGCACCAACACAAGTGCAAAAAGTGGTTTTTCAACACTAACACAAGTGCGAAAAGTGGTTTTTCAACACTAACACAAGTGCGAAAAGTGGTTTTTCCACACTAATACAAGTGCAAAAGTGGTTTCCTGCACCAACACAAGTGCGAAAAGTGGTTTTTCAACACTAACACAAGTGCGAAATGTGGTTTTTCAACACTATCACAAGTGCAAAAGGTGTTTTTTCCACACTAATACAAGTGCAAAAGTGGTTTCCTGCACCAACACAAGTGCGAAAAGTGGTTTTTCAACACTAACACAAGTGCGAAAAGTGGTTTTTCAACACTAACACAAGTGCGAAAAGTGTTTTTTCCACACTAATACAAGTGCAAAAGTGGTTTCCTGCACCAACACAAGTGTGAAAAGTGGTTTTTCAACACTAACACAAGTGCGAAAAGTGGTTTTTCAACACTAACACAAGTGCGAAAAGTGGTTTTTCCACACGAATACAAGTGCAAAGGTGGTTTCCTGCACCAACACAAGTGCAAAAAGTGGTTTTTCAACACTAACACAAGTGCGAAAAGTGGTTTTTCAACACTAAAACAAGTGCAAAAAGTGGTTTTTCCACACTAATACAAGTGCAAAAGTGGTTTCCTGCACCAACACAAGTGCGAAAAGTGGTTTTTAAACACTAACACAAGTGCGAAAAGTGGTTTCCTGCACCAACACAAGTGCGAAAAGTGGTTTTTCAACACTAACACAAGTGCAAAAAGTGGTTTTTCAACACTAACACAAGTGCAAAAAGTGGTTTTTCAACACTAACACAATTGCGAAAAGTGTTTTTTCCACCGTAAAAAAAGTGCAAAAGTGGTTTCCTGCACAAACACAAGTGCGAAAAGTGTTTTTTTAACACTAACACAAGTGCAAAAAGTGGTTTTTCAACACTAACACAAGTGCGAAAAGTGGTTTTTCCACACTAATACAAGTGCAAAAGTGGTTTCCTGCACCAACACAAGTGCGAAAAGTGGTTTTTCAACACTAACACAAGTGCGAAAAGTGGTTTTTCAACACTATCACAAGTGCAAAAAGTGTTTTTTCCACACTAATACAAGTGCAAAAAGTGGTTTCCTGCACCAACACAAGTGCGAAAAGTGGTTTTTCAACACTAACACAAGTGCGAAAAGTGGTTTTTCAACACTTACACAAGTGCGAAAAGTGTTTTTTCCACATTAATACAAGTGCAAAAGGGGTTTCCTGCACCAACACAAGTGCGAAAAGTGGTTTTTCAACACTAACACAAGTGCGAAAAGTGGTTTTTCAACACGAACACAAGTGCGAAAAGTGGTTTTTCAACACTAACACAAGTGCGAAAAGTGGTTTTTCCAAACTAATACAAGTGCAAAATTGGTTTCCTGCACCAACACAAGTGCGAAAAGTGGTTTTTCAACACTAACACAAGTGCTAAAAGTGGTTTTTCAACACTAACACAAGTGCGAAAAGTGGTTTTTCAACACTAACACAAGTGCGAAAAGTGTTTTTTCCACACTAATACAAGTGCAAAAGTGGTTTCCTGCACCAACACAAGTGCAAAAAGAGGTTTTTCAACACTATCACAAGTGCAAAAAGTGTTTTTTCCACACTAATGCAAGTGCAAAAGTGGTTTCCTGCACCAACACAAGTGCGAAAAGTGGTTTTTCAACACTAACACAAGTGCGAAAAGTAGTTTTTCAACACTAACACAAGTGCGAAAAGTGGTTTTTCAACACTAATACAAGTGCAAAAGTGGTTTCCTGCACCAACACAAGTGCGAAAAGTGGTTTTTCAACACTATCACAAGTGCAAAAAGTGTTTTTTCCACACTAATACAAGTGCAAAAGTGGTTTCCTGCAGCAACACAAGTGCGAAAAGTGGTTTTTCAACACTAACACAAGTGCGAAAAGTGGTTTTTCAACACTAACACAAGTGCGAAAAGTGGTTTCCTGCACCAACACAAGTGCGAAAAGTGGTTTTTCAACACTAACACAAGTGCGAAAAGTGGTTTTTCAACACTAACACAAGTGCGAAAAGTGTTTTTTCCACACTAATACAAGTGCAAAAGTGGTTTCCTGCACCAACACAAGTGCGAAAAGTGGTTTTTCAACACTAACACAAGTGCGAAAAGTGGTTTTTCAACACTAACACAAGTGCGAAAAGTGGTTTTTCCACACTAATACAAGTGCAAAAGTGGTTTCCTGCACCAACACAAGTGCGAAAAGTGGTTTTTCAACACTAACACAAGTGCGAAATGTGGTTTTTCAACACTATCACAAGTGCAAAAGGTGTTTTTTCCACACTAATACAAGTGCAAAAGTGGTTTCCTGCACCAACACAAGTGCGAAAAGTGGTTTTTCAACACTAACACAAGTGCGAAAAGTGGTTTTTCAACACTAACACAAGTGCGAAAAGTGTTTTTTCCACACTAATACAAGTGCAAAAGTGGTTTCCTGCACCAACACAAGTGTGAAAAGTGGTTTTTCAACACTAACACAAGTGCGAAAAGTGGTTTTTCAACACTAACACAAGTGCGAAAAGTGGTTTTTCCACACGAATACAAGTGCAAAGGTGGTTTCCTGCACCAACACAAGTGCGAAAAGTGGTTTTTCAACACTAACACAAGTGCGAAAAGTGGTTTTTCAACACTAAAACAAGTGCAAAAAGTGGTTTTTCCACACTAATACAAGTGCAAAAGTGGTTTCCTGCACCAACACAAGTGCGAAAAGTGGTTTTTAAACACTAACACAAGTGCGAAAAGTGGTTTCCTGCACCAACACAAGTGCGAAAAGTGGTTTTTCAACACTAACACAAGTGCAAAAGGGGTTTCCTGCACCAACACAAGTGCGAAAAGTGGTTTTTCAACACTAACACAAGTGCGAAAAGTGGTTTTTCAACACGAACACAAGTGCGAAAAGTGGTTTTTCAACACTAACACAAGTGCGAAAAGTGGTTTTTCCAAACTAATACAAGTGCAAAAGTGGTTTCCTGCACCAACACAAGTGCGAAAAGTGGTTTTTCAACACTAACACAAGTGCTAAAAGTGGTTTTTCAACACTAACACAAGTGCGAAAAGTGGTTTTTCAACACTAACACAAGTGCGAAAAGTGTTTTTTCCACACTAATACAAGTGCAAAAGTGGTTTCCTGCACCAACACAAGTGCAAAAAGAGGTTTTTCAACACTATCACAAGTGCAAAAAGTGTTTTTTTCCACACTAATGCAAGTGCAAAAGTGGTTTCCTGCACCAACACAAGTGCGAAAAGTGGTTTTTCAACACTAACACAAGTGCGAAAAGTGGTTTTTCAAAACTAACACAAGTGCGAAAAGTAGTTTTTCAACACTATCA